>NW_007741495.1:24463-30893 GCF_000696425.1 Galeopterus variegatus | reverse complement strand
GCAACCCTCGGTGCTGCTCCCGCGCCTCGCTCAGCCAGTGAGCGGGAACCGGTCTGTACGTGGGATCCGAACCCTCGGGCGGGAGCGCCACCGCGCTTCCCAAGTGGCGCACTTATCCAGTGCGCCACCGGGCCGGCCCCATACCCTTCTTGAAATTTAAAACAAAAAGCACATAACCTTTTACCACGTTATGCTATAGACTTCAGGTTTAGCTGGAGCAGGAGCTCTGTGGCTGCCTCTCCATCCTCCTTGGGGGTCAGTTTTCCACCTCCAGTGACTGATACTTCATCTCCATTCCCTTTGAGCAAAGAAACTGTCTCTCTACCGTTCTTAGGACTTATTTTTCTCCTATCTCTGTCTTTTATGTCTTGCTTTTAGCTTTTTATTTTGATGACTATGTAGCCTGTGACCTGCTTGATTTCCTAATATTTCCAAATACCTATTATTTCCCTTCACCTCTCCAACCCTTCTATCTCTTTCACGTTTACGTTAGGATGAACATTCATTTACCAAGAAACAAATATAGGCTCACCTGCTTAGAGACATAATTAAAAGATTAAATTTTATTGTCTTACAAGATTCTAGATCTAAAATAATTATGCTCTGAAATCCAAACTATCTTCTCATGTCCAATGAAAATTTAAAAATTCAAGTGAACGAGATTCCACAGCCTAGAATTGAACAATCTTTGCCTGCAATCTAATTCTGCAAGTTTGAATTTAGTTCTTATGTGTAAAACTCCAGTTTTTCAGTCGTCTACAAACTCATTACTCCCTCACATTTAACAGCTTTATGTCTTATTCTTTGTCTTTATAAAATTGGTACCATAAATTTTAAATTATAATTGTATAACATATTTTTTGTGCCTTAATTTTCAAGTAAGACTATTCTGATTGTGAGATTTATGCTTTATGCTTTTCAGGGTGGGACCTTTAAATAAATATTTCATGAGAACCTAATATTTTCTGTTTGGCCATACAGTACCTTAACACAAATCAAGGACACTTAAATGATTTGAATATACCTCTTATAATTACAGCATATATTTGGTTTAGAATTCAACTGTTTTCTTTGCACTTCCCTATCTTTATTGTGGCAGTGAATGGTGAGGTGTTACTAAAGTGAAACTCGCAGTTTATATCTAAAGTGCTGAATGATAAACAGACCTTACACATGCTGAGGCTCTGTTATAGCACATGTAAACAGAGTACCAAAATGTGAGGCTCACGTTCTGTACTGGTGCAATTTCCTACTCTAAAGAGAGAAAGAGAAAGATCAAACTCTGTGTTTATGCTAGCTCATCATTAGTTTTAATACAGTTTAAGTTGCTTTCTTTAAAAACATCAGCAAAGGGATCATGGCAACTCCTACGTCATAAACAGTTCCCAGATCCATCCCCACATCTCCATCTCTACCTGAGCCTTCTCACTTCTTTCTAGCCAATTACCACACTACAGCCTTGTCAGAAACATCACTGGCTCTGGTTTGGCTGGTTCCAATTCCTCCTCCACATAGCTATGTGACTGTCGCACTTCTCTGCTCAATCACTTGTATGACACCCCTACTGCCTTCAGAATAAATCCAAACTCCTCAGCATGTCATGTCACTCTGGACTCAAGGTGAGTTGGCCACAACCTATCAGTGGTTCACGCCAATTCCCCAACTGGCTTCTAGACTCTGACCAGAGGCAGGGGCCTGCACTTTTCCAAATGAGTTGTATTTTCATGCTTTTGTGCTTTCACATATGCTACTTTCTGTTCAGAGCACCCCACCCTCACATCACCCAGTTACCTCCTTTACACCTGAGCTGAGACTTCACCTTCTGAGAAGCCTCCCAGATCCTCCCTCCCCTTGCATTCCTGACACAGGTATTACTAGTACACGCTGTCTTCTGTCAGAAGCCTTTACGCCGTGTTGTAATTGACTGTGTCTGTCTCCCAGAGTAGATTATGAGCTCTGGATGGCAGGGGCTGTGTCTTTTACCTCTGTCTTCCCGGGAGCATTCAACACAGTGGGTGTCACAGACAAGAGCCCCATAACATTTGTAGAGAGTGACTGATTTGAGTTTGAGTTCTCTCATCTGGCATCTCAAAAACCAAGTTCTTTCACTTAAAAAACACATAAACAATTCAATTAAGGTTTACTAAGATCTACTAATTACAAGAGATTGTGATAAAGGCAGGAAATATGGACACTATAAAGATGAATAAACATCACACTCTTCAACTAACTTACCACCTGGCCACCTTAAGTGTGATAACAGAGTATCCAATGAAGTACAAGGTGCTGTTAAAGTACAAGGCAAGCAATTACTGCTGCTTGAAGAGCTTATTAAAAACCCTTTGCAGTGGGTTTCAAATGATAAGCAGGATTTCATCAATTAAAGGACATGGAGTATTCAAAGCCATGGTGCTGAGGTATAAAAATATGTGAACTGGGCCGGCCCGGTGGCGCACTGGAGAGTGCACTGCTTGGGAGCGCGGCGGCGCTCCCACCGAGGGTTCAGATCCCATGTGGAGACTGGTTCCCGCTCACTGGCTGAGCGAGGTGCGGGCCAACACTGAGGGTTGCGATCCCGTTGCCAGTCCCCAGTGCGGACGCGACACCGAGGGTTGCGATCCCATTACCGGTCAGTAAAAAAAAGACAAAAAAGGAAAAAAAAAAAATAAATAAAAATAAAAAAATAAAAATATGTGAACTTAGTTCTTATGTGTAAAACTCCTTTTATTCAGTCTTCTACAAACTCATTACTCCCTCTATCAGTTGGTTAGATCATAGTACTAATAACACCAAGGTCGGGCCAGCCCCGTGGTGCACTCGGGAGAATGTGGCGCTTGGGAGCACAGCGGCGCTCCTGCTGCGGGTTCGGATCCTATATAGGAATGGCCGGTGCGCTCACTGGCTGAGCGCGTTGCGGGCGACACCACATCAAGGGTTGTGATCCCCTTACCGGTCACGGAAAAGACAAAAAAATAAAAATAAAAAAATAACACCAAGGCCAAAGGTTTGGATCCCCTTACCAGCCGGCTGCCAAAAAACTAAAAAATATGTGAATTTAATATTATTTTTCTTTTAATTATAAAAGTAAAATTTACTCATAAAAAATACAAAAACCGATTCTCTCCCTCCTATTCTTGGAGTAAACAGCACAATTTCTTTAAAACCCTTTTTCACTACACACACACACACACACACTACACTATAGATCTTTATGTTTATGAAAATAGTTTTTGTTTTCACAAAAATGGAATCATACTGAAAACACTGTTCTGCAACTGGCTTTTTTTTTCATTCAATAATACTTCATCAACAGCTTCCATGTCATTACACCCAGAAAATGAGTCTTTTGCAGCCTGGTATATCTGGATCACTGATTAGAATCATAAAAAGCAGCCCGATTTACAAATTTATCATTTGTTTTCTTGTGCATATATATATATATATATACACACACACACACACAAATATGACAATACACCACCAGTGTTTTCTACTTAAGACATGTTATGTCTTACCTGAGGAGGCAATTTCTTCACCTCTTTTCATTCCCAATCTTTTATAAATTTCTCTCTCTGGATCCACATAGATTTCATGAGAATACCCAGTCAGTTTGCAGAAAGGCTGAAAAGAGAGAACAGTTGGAATTTTTTATAAGAACAAATGATAATGATAACATAACTTCAGCCAATTCAACCTTCACTTAGTGGTTGAAATAATCTAATTTTTATGTCTGAAATATATTTAATCTGTTCCCCAATTTGCTGGATATTTACCTCAATATGATGGTAGGATGACTGTCCAATCACTATAAGGGAGACATTTGCTTCCTTTAGGAGAAAAAAAGGACATATATATATATTAATAAAAATTATATATGTTTTTTACAGCTTCTCCTAATCCACCTCTTCAGTTTCATTCTAATGCCACCTTTGGTTTCTAGAGGAAAGGAATATACAGTAAAAGTGTGTGAGTCAAAGCAAAGAATGCATGCTGTAATGTTCCATTAATTCAGATGATTCTTTTACCCAGTAAGAATTTCAAGACTTAAACCTAAGACCTAACACTGTAAAACTACAAGAAAACAAAGCGGAGGGGGAAGCTCAACGTCATTGGTCTGGGCAATGATTTCCTGGATATAAGCCCAAAAGCACAGGCAACAAAAGCAAAGACAAATCGGATTGCATCAAACTAACATCCTTCTGCACAGCAAAGGAAACAATCAATGGAGTGAAAAGACAACCCTCAGACTGGGAGAAAATATTAGCAAACCATATATCTGATAAGGGAGTAATACTCAAAATATATAAGGAACTCGACTTAATAGCAAGAAAACAAAAAACTCAAAAAATGGACAAGAAACCTCAACAGACATTTCTCAAAAGATGATGTACAAAATGACCAACAGATAAATGACAAAATGCTCAACAATCACTGAGCATCAATCATCAGGGAAATACAACTTACAACCACAATGCCACACCACTTCACACCTGTCAGAATGTCTATTTTTTTTTTAATTTAGCATATCATTTTCTTCAGAATGTCTCTTATCAAAAGGAAAAAGATAAGTGTTGGTGAGGATGTGGAGAAGAGGGAGCCTTTGTGCACTGCTGATGGGACAGTAAATTAGAATAGACATTATGGAAAATGCTGTAAAGTCTCCTCAGAAAACTAAAAATAGATCTATGATATGATCCAGCAATGCCACTACTGGGTATACATCCAAAGGAAATGCAGACAATATGTCAAAGAGCAATCTGCACTCCCATGTTCATCGCAGCACCATTCACAATAGCCGAGAGATGGAATCAACCTAAGCGTCCATCAACAGATGAACGGGAAAACCTGGTACATGGATAAAGAAAATGTGGAATCACAACAGAATACCGTTCAGCCATAAAAGGGAAGGAAATTTTTCTGTCATTTGCAAAAACATGGATGTTACGAGGCTGTGCTCTAACCAACTGAGCTAACAGGCCAACACCTACTTTTTCTTTGTTTTGTTAGTTTTTGGCAGCTGGCGCATATGGGGATCTGAACCCTTGACTTTGGTAAAAACATGGATGAACCTGGAGGGCATTATGCTATGTGAAATAATCCAGGCACAGAAAGACAAATAGGAGCATACTTTAAAAGGTTAGTTGAAAAATAGGATGAAAAGAGAATATGGATCTTTCCATGAACTTCTTTTTTTTTTTTTTTTTCCTTTTTTTTGTCTTTTTTTCGTGACCGGTAACGGGATCGCAACCCTCGGTGTCACGCCAGTACCGCGACCGGCAACGGGATCGCAACCCTTGATGTTGCGCCCGCACTGCGCTCAATCAGTGAGCGGACCGGTCTCTATATGGGATCTGAACCCTCAGCAGGAGCGCCACCACGCTCTACCGAGTGTGCCACCGGGCCGGCCCTTCCGTGAACTTCTTGAAGCACCGTGGTACTGCATTATCTTGCTTATATGTGGAACCTAAAGAAGTCGAACTGATAGAAAGAGAGCAGAATGATGGTTCCCAGGGGCTGGGGGAGTAGGGGTGGGAAATGGGGAGATGGGGTACAAAGGGTTCAAAGGGTACAAAGTTTTCGTTAGACAAGAGTGACAAGTTTTAAGAGATCTATTGCACATCATGGTGACAACACTTAATAACGTATCTTTCAAAACTGCTAAAAGAGTAGATTTTAAGTGCTTTCGCCACAAAAAAGCAAGTATGTGAGGTGACATATATTAATTAGCTTGATTAATCATTCCACAGGGCTGACCAGATAGCTCAGGTGGTTAGAGCGTGGTGTTATATAACACCAAAGTCAACGGTTCAGATCCCCGTACTGGGCAGCCACCGAAAACAGTCATTCTACAACATCGTACCCCATAACCATATACAATTATTATTTGCCAATTAAAAAAAAGATTAAAAGGAGATGAAGAGGAACAGTCAAAAAATTTTTTCAAAATGATATCGTTAATAATTATCTATACTCCCAGGTATATGTAAAAAAAAGGGGGGGGATAAAAACTTAAAAGTAGGGCTATTTAATAGATAATTGTATTTTTTCACAGCCCAATCGATAAGATCTGCTGAAAACAAACCTTAGGCTCACAAAGGCTGCCCAGTGCCTTCGCTGAGACAAGCTCACCTGTGGGCACACCTGAGAGCCTGGACGCGGAACGTCCTGCTTAACAAACACCGAGTCCACCTTGAAGACACGTGAGTCTTTCCTACAACAAACCACTACTTGGGGTGTCACAAAAAGTAACGGGAAGAAACGATCAGTGGTTTCCAGCCCTGTTTCAGGCATCAGCATAGACACTGGAGAAGAGGCCGGGCTACCGGGAACGGAAAGAGAACTGTGACCGCGGTCGGTCGGTGTGGAGGTGGCGACGGGCTGTGCGCGGCGGCGGGGCTCCGGGTCCCCTCACCGGGTCCTCACAGGGCCC
>NW_007741495.1:11184-22980 GCF_000696425.1 Galeopterus variegatus | reverse complement strand
GCGCGCGGGGTTGGGCGAAGGGGGCGTGGCACGTGGGCCGGCTCAGGGTGAACAGGGGAGGAGGGACAGGGAGCGGTGTGACAAGGGACATTCTGGCTAGGACAACCGTGTCTGTGATCCCAGTCTTATCGTTTTCCCTCCTGTCCGGTTTTTAGGCCATCCCCTCCTCAGAGCTGGCGCTTTTCTTTATTTTCTGAGGTGTTGCTGACATGCGGTTAACGTGCAATCTTGTGCATAGAGGTCTATTAAGTTCTCCCAACATTTGATCATGGGAATTTGTCCACAGTCATACAAAGTTTAAGGAATCTGACAGCGAACGCTCCTGTACCCTCCACCTAGGTCTGCGTCAGCGTTTACTGCGCTTTGTCACCTTGTCCACCTGTCCACAGTTGGATGGAGTGTGTCTGATTACTCGCCAGTCGTTCACACCCTATCGAACTGTGAACATTTCTATCGCTAAGAAGATTCTCTCAGTTCTACTATGTATATGGGTTTTGGGTTTTTTTTTTGGCGGCTGGCCAGTATAGGGGGTCCCAACCCTGGACCTCACTTTTACCAGCCTCACGTTCTGAGTGGGTGAGTCAACCAGCCAACCCGAGCAGTAGATCTATTGAATCTATTTACGAAACCACACTTCAGGGGCTTCGGGAGTCCAGGTCTTATTCTCAAAACGTCTCTGACTAAGTCTACTTACCAGACCCTTCAGGTGAGATAATCCACTGGGGGAGGGAGGGTTGTGACAGATGGGCTGGGAGGGATAAGGACGGTTGACTTAGGTGGCTTGGCATCAGTTTTGTAGGAATCCCACACCTCGATCTCTCCTAGGGCAGGCATAGGAAATTTAGGAATTTCTGCAGCCTTTATTAGACCCAAATGGCCCCAGACTTGGAGACTGGTCTTTCACTGTGGTTTCTCATGCGTGGTGACCATGTGTCCAAGACTTCCAGGGCAGGACCAGGCAACATTCAGGTCTTCATAAGATCTCTCACTCTTGTATCTGGATTTGAGGATCCTCTAACTATGGCAAGTGTCCAGTCGAAGCTGTTCAGGGCCGAGTGCTGGTCAGGTGGTACATGTGACTCATTTGACACTGCCACAAAATGCAGGAGAGGCTGAGCCTGCATCCTCTGGCTTCCAACCATGTGAAGATTCATATGTTATTGAGCATACATTAAGTGATCTCAGTTTGAGAAGCCCTACAGTGGATTTAGAAAAACTTTAAGCATAGACCTGTTTCTAAATCAAGTTTGTTTCTGTATCAAGATATCCCCTGAGCTTCCTGGGTTGCCACAGTGAACTCCTAGGGGCAAAGCAGGGTATTTTAAATAGTTGAGGAAAACAGAGTCATCTGTCAGACATCTTGCATATGGGCTGGAGACAGAGCACAGTTTCAACATGACTCCACTACATTTCTTTGGATGATGTTATATCTTTGCAAAACTGGGTTTTCAACAGCTGTTGTGATAAAAAGGTAGAGCCCCACAAAAATCAGTGTGGAACAGGAAATGAGGGTGGTATTGTCCAGTCTGATTCCAAGGTTTTAGGATTTGCGCAGTGTCCGATCAGCACATGCATCCCATTAGTAATTGTGGTTATTTAGGAGTAAAATTAAAATATTAGTTTTTCTTCTAATTTACAGGTTTTATAGTTTCAAATGACTACTAAGGTGTTAGGACATAAATATTTATTAAGTTGTTTGGGCCTAACTTCTTAATAAAGGGAACTGCTGGGTAGTCTTTTGACCTAGGTGTGCTGTAAGTAAACTTCTGAGAACCAAGGGTACCGTGAACCGGGAGTTCAGGCACCTCGGAATTGCACGGGCAGCTCGTCTTTGAAAGCGTCTTCACAGCCTGCACAAGGCCGGACACATAGCAGGCCTCCATGATACTGTCTGATGGGTGGGTGCACAGAACAGGCAAGGAGTGGCCATACTAAGACAGCTCTCGCAGCCCGTGGATGGAGGCAGGGGGTCATGGTGCTTACACAAGACTCATTTCTCACTGGCTTAAAAAAGGCACAGCCGAGCCCAAAAGACACATTCAATTTGCTATCTGGCTGGTCCACAGAAACCCACTGACCTGTGAAGCAGGTTCACTGTGCACTGGTTACCAACTTGTCTGAGTCCACTGAGAAAGAATCCCCCACCCCCGCCACACACACACAAGTTACATGAAATGGATTTATGACTTACAGATAGGCTGCAAGGGACAACAGGAGACTAGGATTCATTACGAGCCAGTTCCTCAATGCTCAAGAGAGCTGCCTGCGGTGGATGGAGTCTCATCTGAGTGTACCCCGCTTGCACTCAGCTGAGAGACCTCAGAAAGCAGCCTACCCTGGGTTTTATGGAGTTTTACACCCCAGGGGTACATGACAAACTGAGCCAAAGCATTGAAGGACATCATGTTTCTAAAGGGGCTGTTATAGCCAGTCCCTCCCTGTCTCAGGATGTTGTATTCCCAGCACATTCTATAGTTATTCTTGAAAACTACAAGTAAGAAAGGAGGACTGGGTCGGTGCAAGGCCATCCAGAAAACTGTCCAGCACAAACTAACGCTCAGCTGGTTGTACTTCCACTTAAATTGTTCCAGAGATGAGCCGTGCCCAGCTGTGGATGTCCAGATTTCCTTGGCTTTGCTGTTAGCTACTAACTCTGATCACAGTTCCACCCAGGCCTTCCAACAGCTGATCCAAGCTCCCCAAAGCTCCTGGCTGAATCTGGCAGCAACCAAGCTGATTCTCATCCCTTATATGCTCCTCTCCAAGATCTGGAAGGAAGGACCTAGGAACACAGCTTGTCCTTCTGTCACACTCCTGAGCTCATGAGCAGCAGCAGCAGCGGCGGCGGTTCTGAGCCCCAGGGTCCTTGTCCCTGTTTTGACCTAGAGCAGGAATGTAAATAGTTCATCAGGTATTCCAGCCAGTTTGAGAGCCTGACCTGCTGACATCTGGTTATCGGGTACTGCACACTTTATTTTTTTAGATAATCATGTGTTTCTGGTCTGTTCCCTCGGATAGACTGCAAGCTCCCTGAAGCAAGGGCCGCTCCTCACACCTCGCTCCTCACAGCTCCGGATTCTGCGCAAGCCTACTTACTACACGGGCTTTTCCTCTCGGACTTCTCCCCCTGCCTGTGTTCCCCCTTCCCTGCCTTTCGCTTTTTCTTGTCCCCTCCGCTGCCCTCTCTCTGGCTTGCCGAGCTGGGTGGCTGTACCTCAGTCTGGAAACAGTGCGTTCCCGATTTATTCGTCTCTGCTGCTTGGTTTTCCTGCGACAAATAATGTAGCTCCCAAGAGGTTAATTCACCAAGAAGTAACTTAGGTGGAAGGAATAAATAAGTGCGAAATATACCTAATCAGCCTTTCGGATAAAGCCTTGCCCAGAGAAAGGCAGAGGTTGAAGGGCTTCATTTTGCTTTCTTTTGGTTTGGATGTTTCATTCTGGTTACTCAAACGTACTTGTTTTCCAGAGTATTAATTGCAGTCTATTGTAGTTTCCCTTACACTTTAAGTTTCTTAGGGACATGAACTGTTTTGTGTAAGTTCCTTAATCATCGTACTTAGGACACAATAGGCAGAACTGTTCACGCAGTCAACACATATTTGCTTACCATCTTCCATGTACCAGGCATTGTGTTGGAAACTAGAAAGACTGAGATAACTAAGATAAGTCCAAGACAAGATTATAGTCTGGTCTGGTCAGGGAGATAAAGTTAGAATAAGTAATTGCAACGAGCCATAAATAATACAGCAGAAGTATGAATAAGGTCTGCTGAGAACTCGTATCAGTCATGATGCTTTTGGAGTCGAGCAAGAGGAAATCTGGACTCAAATGGTCTTGTATCATAAGGATACTTATTAAATGACAGAATTCAGAGACAGGCTGGGTTCTCAGTGTGGAATAATCAGGGCTGTGTCCTCAGCTGCTCTCTGACTCCACGCTCCTTTGTGCCATCACTGTCCTCAAGCCGGCCTCTCACACAGCCACAGGATGGCTCCCCGCAGCTCAGCTGCATCTCCCAGTTCAGGTCAAACGAAGAGACTCAGAACACCTTCATCCCAGAGCCCCGGGAAAACCGCTCCTCAGTGACCCACATTGGCTTAGATCTGCCCTTCCCTGGACTAATCTGTGGCAAAGGAATTATATATCCACGATATATTTAAACTGATTATTTGCATAGAATGGACATTGGGAAATAAACCAAAATGACAGTTACAGTGGTACAAAGAAAAGGACGATACATTATCAAAGATGACGTTGTCAATGACAACAATAAGTGAAATAAAAAGAAATCAAGCAATCAGAGGTGAAGTGAACAGACTGAAAATCTTCAAGAGCATGATTAAACTCTGGGAAGCTGTGCTAGTTATCAGTGCGTGCATCTCAGCGACAAATCCATCCTCCTTACCTGCTCTGTGGCGGTGGAGCCTCCCTCTTCTGCAGTGAACACGACTGTTAAGCTTTGTCAGTAGGGGCCTGTGTTAACCATGTGTTTCTGATGTTTTCACAGCTGGGGACTTGTTGATTCTGGAGGGCCTGCCCCTCCCGGTGCTGGTCAATTCCTGCCTAGTAAATGGCTGTCCTGAGAGCATACCTTTCATATGCAAACTAGCCAATCCAGAGTCCACACCCCACAGCAACCCAACCCCCACCGTTTTGGGTTCTTACACTTGGGGCCACTGTTCCCCTGCCCTAATCAACCCACTGAAAATATTCAAATGAGCCAATCCTAAACCTGCGTAGCTGCTTAGCCTGCCTTTCCAACTCCCTCCTGCAAAAATGACAGCGAACAGTCTTGCCCATGTTTTCCTTTGCCTCCCTTGTTTGTCCTGATGGACCCACATGGCCCTGTATGGCATGTGCAGCAGCTGCCTTCTCTTGGGAACTGTGACTAATAAACTACATTTTCAATGACAATCGTTTCTTGATCTGTTGTCCTCGCCACACCTGAAGAAGAATAAAACCTACATTTTAAAACAGGGGTACTGGAGGGACACCGCAGGAGATAAAGGCTTATTTTCTTGGTTTCAACGTGCTTTGGTTTTGCCTCATCCTGTTCCTGCTCCAAGATTAGCAGGGGTGTGTGTGTGGGTGTATCCAGGGTCTCTGTCTTCCTAGCTGCACTCAGGAGCATGCAGAGTTGGGGAGCTTGCTGCCCCCGGCCCCGGCCCCTGCCCAGCACTCGCCTTGGGGTGGCCTGCCCAGTGTGAACACAATGCCCCCAGGCCTCATGTCACACTGCTGAGAGGGGGGCTCCCTGACTTTCTCTGTCCACTCACCTGCCAGCCTCAGCCCCCAGTACCCTGAGGGTTGTTTCCCATGGCCCTCCCAGTGTAGTGGGAAACCCTGAGCATTTTCTGATTGTTAAACCTGCCCCTTTCCACTGGAGAAACTGTTTTAGACATTTCATGCTTGGCTGTCTTAATCACAAACTTTAGTTTCTGTAATGTAGCTTGCTTCCCGTACCCGTGCAAATTAGGATTCAGAACTGACCAATGAGCTATGTCTCATAGCCAACCAATATGGACTAACAGACTTACATTCCTCATTTGCATAAGAGGACCTAAACAGGAACCTGGGTGGAAAGTTTTTGGCTATATAAGGCTGCCCCTTTCCTTCATTCAGGGAGACACTAGCCTGATGCTCCTGCTGTTCTTGCTTGCAAGCAATGAAGTGCTGTCACACCAAAAAGAGCTGTCAACTATTAAAAGAGCTAGAAAACAACGTTGGTCTTGGATTCCTCTGTGTGAGCGCCTCACAACACAGTGTGAACACTGCACACTTCAGGCTGAGAACTGCCCACTGGGATCCTGATTGAAGGTGCGGGATGGTTAAGTGGGGGCTCATTATACTATTCCTTTGTGTATTTGGACTTTTCTATATTAAAAGTTTAAAATACTGCGGCATAGTTTGTTCTTAAACTGATAAAAATATAATTAACTGGCTTCCTAATGATGTAGATAATTCACTTTTTTTATGATTAGAAATGACATTGGGGTCATCCTTATGCACACCAGCTTTGTTCCGGGAGAGTACACCTGCAGGGTAAATTGCTGGAAGTGGAATTTCTGAGTGAGAGGACATGCTCGTTGTAAGCAAGTCGTATTGCTGAGTTTATCACGCAGAGGAGGACTTCAGATGTCCTGTCTGTCATCCTCTTGCCAGCACTGGGTAATATCAATTGAGAGAACTTTGAATGTTAACCAGGAGCCAGTATGAGGTTATTTCAAAACTTCTAATTCCCGATGGGGCTTGTGTGGAACTTAAAGTCAAGGTCTCATGCCCTCTTGTTTGGAGGTCATTGATTTCAGATATAAAGAAAAGGGAATGGTATGTTCACATTGAAGACGCCTTGCCAGGGGTATTTCAGTACCAGAGCCTTCGGCCTATAGAGAGGAAGCTTCTTGAATTTCGGGGAATGAAAGCATAACCAGAAGAGGGTAACAGGCTGATGGGTAGCAATGACAACAGGCAGTTTGCCAGATGTGACCAAATTTATTGTAAGCAGGGTTCTGGTAAGCAGACATTGATAAGAAAAAAAAAAAAAAAAACCAGCTGCTGGTATTTTGACAGCTCTAATGAATTACTGATATCAATGGATGAAAAGTTTTCCTTGACATTACTGCTCTCAGGGTTATATTTCATGTGAAGTAAAAATTCCAGTTTAGAATATTTCATTCTAAACGTTTTCAGATATAAAGAACCATATGGTTTAGTCTTCGTTATTTTAACAGACCAGTGAACTCGGACATCATTAAAAAGTAATTTTGCAGGAGGGATAGCAGCCGTGCGAGAATGCAGAAATGAGAAGACGTTGTCCAGGGAGCATCAGCCCATGACGGAGTGAGAGACTCTCAGAGACAAAACACCTGTGACTGTGATCAATCTACTGCTCGTCAGCTCCAAACGAATCCTTCAGTGTATGCTCCGTGATAATGGACAGATTTCCTTTCAGCATCTCGCTTCTGGGATGAGCGCCACGTTAAGCGTAAGTGCTGGAGGAGGAAGTGGCTCTCATAGCTGCTGCTTTTGGTCAGTGCTGTGAGCCTGGGGAGGCTGGGTGCAGCTGTAACCCTGGCCATTCCCAGGAGGCACGTTTCCTCGGTGACACTGCAGCTGTGGCCGCTCTGGCAATACCCTTGTGCCACCTTGGTTGACATAGGAGCTGGAGCATGAAAGTCCTCCTGCCTCACAAGCCTCCCAATTTCTCACCTGCACCCCAGAGGGCTCCAACCCAGCCACCACCCTGTCTGCAGGGCTGTGAGTGGCTCTCCTGCACCCACCCACTCCCTCTGCACATGCGGCCTGCGTCCGCTGACTGTGCGCCTGCCTGCACCCTGCAGATCTGGCCTGGGCAAGCCTGCAAACTGCTCGGCTGTGCAGTGGGCACAGCTTCTGCTCCAGCGAGGTCTGAACCCCAGATTTGAGGAAGGGGCCCCTTCCGAGTTTGTCTTCCTCGGGTATTTGTTCTCAGTCATAGCTTCCCTGTATTTTCTGCTCACATTTTAATCAGAATTTAATACTAATTCATTATATTAAACTTTCCATGTTTAACCTACAGTGTGGTTTCACTCTCATTATTGGACCCAGACTAATAAAGTGTCCTTAGCTATTATGATCAAGGAAATATGAATGTGACCTATTGTCATGCACATCCTCTTATTATTTAGAAACAACCTGCTAATGTTTGGTGATGTAGCTAAGAAATACCCTCTTCATCTGTCCATGGCTTAACACAGAAGCAAAGAACACACATTGCACACACAGAGATAGCAGGGCACGGGCACAGAGGCGCCCCCGTAAGCACCACGTTGCCCAGGACAAGCCCCTCCAAAGTATCTTCTGACAAGTCTGACTGCCAAGAAAGCCCTGAGGGGATGGCACAAAGGGTGTGTATGTTTTCTTAATTTGTTAATTTAAGAAAATCGCCCCCCTTCCTTTTATTGTGGTAAAATATATGTAACATAAAATTTCCCATTTTAGCCACTTTTAAATGGCATTAGGCACATTCACATTGTTGTGCAACCATCACCACCATCATCTCCAGACTGAAACTCCACAGCCACTAAGCACTAACTCCCTGTTCCGCCTCCCCCAGCCCCTGGCAACCATCATTCTACTCTCTGTTTCTACGGATTGATTGCTGTAGTTACCTCATGTAAGGAATCACACAATATGTGTCCTTTAGTGATTAGCTCATTTCACTCAGCATAATGTCCTCAAGGTTCATCCACGCTGTAGCATATGACAGGACTTCCTTCCTTTTTTAGAGCAAATGATATTCCATAAAATGTAGGTACCACAGTTTGTTTATCCATTCATTTGTCAATGGACATTTGGATTTCTTCC
The DNA here is from genome assembly GCF_000696425.1 of Galeopterus variegatus. NCBI lineage: Eukaryota > Metazoa > Chordata > Mammalia > Dermoptera > Cynocephalidae > Galeopterus > Galeopterus variegatus. The sequence goes on along the minus strand of NW_007741495.1, from coordinate 14,631 downwards.
ATTTTTGGCTATTGTGAATAAGGCTGCTATGAACATGGGTATACAATTTGTTAATTTTTCGAATGCTGCATTAGGGTTCTCCAAAGAAACAGAAGATATACATATATGTTGTACATATGTATATACATACATAGATATACATGCATAGAGAGAGAGTTGACCCTTGAACAACATGGGTTGGAATTGTGCAGGTCCACTTACATGCGGATTTTTTATTCAATAAATATACAGTACAGTAAATGTATTTTCCCTTCCTTATGATTTTTAATAACATTTTCTGTAGCTTACTTTATTATAAGAATATAGTATGTAATATGCATATAACATAAAAAATATGTATTAATCAACTGTTTATATTATCAGCAAAGCTCTTGGTCAACAGTAGGCTATCAGCAGTTAAGTTTATGGGTTCTCAAAAGTTACACTAAAATTTCTGACTGCTGGGGGATTGGCAGAACCCCCGTGCTTGGGGGGCTGTTCAAGGGTCAGCTAGATATGTATATTTTTATATAGTTATATATTATATATATTTGAGATGGCGAGAAAGGGGGAGAAAATAAATTGATTTATTTTAAGGAATTGACTCTTATGATTGTGGAGGCGGCTAAGTCTGAAATATGTAGGGCAGTCCAGCAGGCTGAAAATTAAGGTAACCATTGATGTTGCAGTCTTGACTCCAAATTTTGCAGAACAGGAGGCTGAAACACAGGCAGGTTTCTATGTTGCTGTCTTGAGAAGTGCTTCTGAGGGAAACCTGTCTTTGATCAAGACCTTCACTGATTGGATGAGGGCCGTACAGGTTATGAAGGGTAATCTGCTTTAGTCAAAGTCTACTGAGTATAATGTTAACCACATCTAAAAAATAACTTTATAATAACATTTAGACTGGTGTTTGATGAAACGAGTAGGTACCATAACCTAGTCAAGTTGGCACTAGAATTAACCATCACAGTCTACCCCTTGTCCGCTCTGCACCCATACACATCACTTAAACCACACTTAATTTCCATATAAAGATAATAAGAGATTCATACTTCCACATAACGTGGTACAACTATCCTGCATACAACCAAAAGTGCACTAACTTTTTCCTCCAAAAGTGGATGCAAAGTCCGTGGGTGATGTTTACTATGTTCCTTAATATCCTGTAACTTAAATACTATGATATAAAGTTGACAATATCGAAATACTATGGTGTAGAGTTAATACACCTTATGGTATATAGTAAGGGGATAAAAGAAGGAAGAAAATAAAGATTTTATACACATATGTATATGTGTGTGTATATATATATTTATACACACAAACATACTCAAAACAGTATAAAGAAGAAATATTTATTACTACTATATTAATCCATTTCTGTTGCTTATAAAATTAAAGTACATGGAACTGGGTGATTTATAAAGAAAATGAAATTTATTGCTTACAGATTCGGAGGCTAGGAAATCCAAAGTCCAGGGAACACATCTGGTGAGTGTCTTGGTGGTGGCGACAGTAATCCAGGGGGCTCACATGGCAGGAATGGCAGAGCCGAGAGTGAGGTAGTTCCTCACGCACTCGCCTTTCAAGTCCTCAGAACCATGCCCTTGACCACCATTTTTAATCTATTCACCAGGCATCATCCTACAATCTAATCACCTTTTCAAGGTCCTACCTTGCAATTACCATAATAGGACTTCCCACCCTCTTAACAGTCACAGTGGGGATCAAACTACTAATTCATAAGGCTTGGGGGGGACACAATCCATATCAAAAACCATCCTCATTTCTGCAACTGGTCATGGGTTTGTACTTATTTATAACTACCTCCTTCCATTACACATTCTGTGTTCCCTTTGCCCACAGCGAGCACTTTAGCTAGTGGTGGTTCTTTACCTGGTGGGGTGACCCAAACCTTCATTCGCAGTCCTGTCTGGGTTGTGTGGTTGTAGTTTTCCATTGACATTCATCACGGATGGTAGTACTGAGAGCTGCCCCAAGGGATCTCCTGTATTGGAGACATCCTCTTCCTCATCTCCACTGTGGAGCAGCAGTCCACCTATCCTTGTTAATCAGCACTAGTCATCCCAGCCACTACAGCAACTCCCTTCTTTACCTGTTGACTCAGGCATGAGGAGTCCAAAGTGGCTGGGTGGCAGCCTTCACTTCCAGCTCGATGGGATCATTGCTGTGTCTCCTGGTGGAGGCGTTCTTCCCTCTGGGACTAATTCCTCTAGGCCAGCCGAGCACAAGGCTGATAGAACAGCAAGCACAAATTTTGCTCATGGCTCACTAGGGGTAATGGCAAGTGAGGTCACTCCCATTTGCAACTCTTTTTTCTGCGACTCTGGCTATGAATCCTGGCTATGGAAGAACCAGCACCATATATCAGATGCTAATTCAGGGCATGCATTGCCTCTTGGAGAACCTTGTCCCAGCCATGCAAGATATTGCCACCTAGCTGCCACTGTCACTGAGTCTTCAAAAGTCCACCCCACTGTTGTATCAAGCCAGCTGCTTCAGGATGATGGGAACATGGTAAGACCAGTGAACGCCATGAGCACGAATCCTTCGCCGCCCTTCATGTGCTGTGCAGTGAGTTCCTGGATCGGGGCAGTGCTGTGTGGAATGCCATCACAATAATGGCATTAACTTAACTCTGTGAAGTCCATGGATGACAATTTTGACAGAAGCATAGAAGCACAGTATGCAGGGAAGGCAAATCCATATGCACAGTAATAGGAAGAGTCTGTTCCAGTGAGAACAGCGTGCTGCTCCTGCCACGAGGGAAGCGGTCCAATATAAGCAGCCTGGCGGCAGGCGGCTGGCTGATCGGCCCAGGGCATGGCGGCATATTAGGATGCAGTGTTGCTCCCTGCTTGACCTGTGGCCGGTCAGCCCTGGCAAGCGAAGCCCGTGGTCTAAGCCGTGCATAACCTTCATCCCTGCCACCATGGCCACTTTGTTTATGAGCCCATTGGGGTGGAGAAAGAGGCTGACTGGTATCCACATAAAGAGTCATCCATCCACTCGATTATTTAAATCCTCCTCTGCTGAGGTCAACGTATAGTGAGTGTTCACATGGGATACAAACATTTTCATGTGCTTCGCCCATTCAGAGAGGTGGAAAACTTCTTCCTTAGACTTCCTTGTCACCAGTATTATAATCATGTTCCTTCCAAGTCCCTGACTTGTGTTGTCCCATTTGTGTGATAATTCAGCCAGTCTCAGGATGACACTCTAGGTTTCCTTTTCAGCAATCATTAAACGTTAATCAGATCTAAAAAATACCTTCACAGAGCATGGTGCTGGTAACACCAAGGTCACGGGTTAGGATCCCTGTACAGGCCAGCCGCCAAACAACAACAACAACAACAACAACAACAAGATGAAGAACGCCTTTACAGTGACATCTAGACTGGTGTTTGACCAAACCACTGGGCACCATAGCTCAGCCAAGCTGAC
>NW_007741495.1:8022-10655 GCF_000696425.1 Galeopterus variegatus | reverse complement strand
TCACGGGTTAGGATCCCTGTACAGGCCAGCCGCCAAACAACAACAACAACAACAACAACAACAAGATGAAGAACGCCTTTACAGTGACATCTAGACTGGTGTTTGACCAAACCACTGGGCACCATAGCTCAGCCAAGCTGACACGCAAATTAATCATCACAAGATAGCACTAGCCTACTTATCCATCAACTCAAAAGTGCTAACATAAATTAGGACACGTCCATTATGATTTATACAGCATGAGGTATATTCACATATACTTACACATAAAGATGTCCAAGGCATATAAAAAGCAAGTATCAGGACAGTGCACATAACACAAATAAAGTAAAACAAAGAAAACGGACATGCACACGTGCTGTGGACACTGGCATGGATGCACAGGAGACAAACCAGAAGCATGTGTGCTTGTTAACGGTGGTGACCCCTGGTGAAGACAGGAACGGGGTTGTGTTCCTCTGCATACTCATGGATTATTTGAATATTTGACCACAAGAGGGAATCTACATAATACTTACAAACTGAGAAATAGAGCGAGAGCGAGAGAGTGAGAGGATGAGAGAGAGAATGGGAAGCCACTGCACTAGATCATCCCTAAAGTGCCAGCTGTAGGGGACCCGACCCCAGTGCCCAGCTCCCTCCTTCCAGCCTCGGTCTGGCTGCTCAGCTGTAGGGGACCCAACCCCAGTGCCCGGCTCCCTCTTTCCAGCCTCGGTCTTGCGGGTCAGCTGTAGGGGACCCAACCCCAGTCCCCAGCTCCCTCTTTCCAGCCTCAGTCTTGCTGCTCAGTTGTAGGGGACCTGACCTCAGTGCCCAGCTCCCTCTTTCCAGCCTCGATCTGGCGGGTCAGCTGTAGGGGACCTGACCCCAGTGCCCGGCTCCCTCTTTCCAGCCTCAGTCTGGCTGCTCAGCTTATATTTATTTGCTTTTCTATGATTTTTAATGAGGTCAATACTTTTTCATATTTTTATTGGCCTTTTTTCTTTCTTTGGGTCTACTATCAAAATTATTTTTTTTAAGAATTCTCATGATCTGAATTGCCATTAAAGAGATATGAGCATTGAGTAACAAAGAACTTTTTAAAAATAAGAAATAATGAAAAATAATATAAAATTTATTTTTATTTATTTATTTTTTTTCCTTTTTGTCTTTTTTACTGACCAGTAATGGGATCGCAACCCTCGGTGTTGCGCCCGCACCGCGCTCAGCCAGTGAGCGGGAACCGGTCTCCACATGGGATCCGAAACCTTGGCGGGAGCACCACCACACTCCCAAGCGGCGCGCTCTCCAGTGCACCACCGGGCCAGCCCAAAAATAATATAAAATTTAAATAAGCTTTAGACAGTTGTTTCTTCACTTTGTTTAGAAACCAAAACCATAGTATTTCTAGTTCTTTATTCATTTTATTGCTAGAAAGTAAATTTTATTCAAGACCTCTGATACCACTGTTTCTAAAGGTGATTAATAACATATCAGTCTGAAATTGTTACTGAACTGCTAATTCTTTTGCTTCTGTCTTTTAGGCAGATCTTGTCTGGACTACCAGACTCAAGACACCAAATCAAGTCTTTCAAAGACACTTGAACAAGTCTTACATGACACTTTTGTCCTCCCTTATTTCATTCAATTCATGGAACTTCGGAGAATGGAGCATTTGGTTAAATTTTGGTTAGAGGCCGAAAGTTTTCACTCTACAACTTGGTCTCGAATAAGAGCACACAGTCTGAACACAGTGAAGCACAGCTCACTGGCTGAGCCGGTCTCTCCATCTAAAAAGCATGAAACTACAGCATCTCTTGTAACTGAGTCTCTTGACAAAAGACTGGAGGATTCTAGCTCAGCCCAAATGCTTATGATTCAGTCAGAAGGAATTGACCTGAATGATAGAACTAACAACACTCAGAATCCCAGGAATGTGACAGTGCCCATTTTCTCCATCTTGAAATGGCCAAAGCAGGGACTCAAGTTTCCCTGGAAACCCAAGAATCTTCCTCCATACTTACAATGGCCAGTAGAAATAGTTCCTCTTCTCCACTAAAGGAATTATCAGGAAAACTAATGAAAAGTAAGTATGTGATTTTGTTGTGTGTGTATATCTCCCTCTCTCTCAATTCACAAAGCAAAACTTAAAATGAAGAATAAAAGGATTAGAATGGTTTCTTTTCTCCTCTAACCACTTGCAAATTTGGGAGGATTTGAAGATAGCAGAGGAGTCAGATCAGTGTATGAAAGAGGAGCATGGGGGATGTCTGGAGTGACTGGACCCTCTAAGAAGTGTGTCACAGAATTAATAAATGAAGAAGGTCAAGTATCCTTCTCCTTTTCCCTTCCACACATTTTGAATTCAAATCATCATCCGGATAGGATTACTTCCTCCTTGCCTCAATCTTAATTTTATTACTATTTTACTGCACTTTGCAGATAAAATTTATATTTTAAATTGCCAATAGATGACATTTCATCAGGTCCTGTGCTAAGTGTATATTTGGATTTTATTTAATAGTTACAGCACCTCTATGAGGTAGGCATTATTATTTCATTTTAACATGAGAAAACCACGACTTAGAAAGGTTAAGTAACTTGCCCCAGTTTGTACCATAAGTGAGCAGCTAGAATTAAAACTCAGGCATTTT
>NW_007741495.1:5713-6267 GCF_000696425.1 Galeopterus variegatus | reverse complement strand
TTTTTTTTCTTTCTCTCTGGCATTAGAGTACTGTTGTCTCCCTCTGAGAGGTCTCCCCGCCCATCCTCCTCCACTTAGTTAACCCACGAAGGTATGCTTTTGGGATTCTGGCCATAGGCATGCCTTTGGTCTAATCTTCCCTGTTCGGGCCCTGGGCAACTGCCCATTAAAGTGCAAGGGAAGTCGCGAGGGAGGTCTTGAGGGTTGTGTTTTTTTTTCCCTCAGGAGAATGCCCTGTCTTGAGCTTCTACCCATCTTGATTTGTACTGACTCCCACAGGTCGACAATTCCTTATCTGCAATTTAGAAATCCAGAAAGCTTTGACTATCAGCAGTCATTTTTAAAATGAACAAAATTTGGCCTGAACTGCTATGAACCTATTGCAGAAATATGAATATGTTTAATTATGGGGTATTGTTCCAGATGCTGCTGGGGTATTAATATGCCATATGTTAAACACAGTGTGTTACCTCTGTAAAAACCTTTAAAATTTTGAATTCCAAAATACTACTGGCCCCAAAGACTTCAGGTAAGGGAACTACCTGTACTTGTTT
>NW_007741495.1:0-494 GCF_000696425.1 Galeopterus variegatus | reverse complement strand
TAGCAAGCACATTAGGAAGATAATGGTTTAACACCTGCCATGCTGGTTTCTGTCATAATTATTTTCATTGTATTAAAAACCTCTTGAGCTACAGAAGATAGCCATATATTAACACCTCTTATATTTATATATAAAACTTGTCTGGACCCTAGAAATTCTTACTCTTTCTTCTCTCTGTGGTTCCAGCTCCCATTTTTCATAAAGAATGTAGTCTCTTTCTTGAATAAACCTTCTTTTTGTATTTGTATATATCATCCTCAGGTGCTTAAGATTTTCTGAATATGTCCTTGTAACTCCATTTACCAATGAGGGGATTTGTAGTGGCCTAATACTTTTGTAACTGAAGATCAGTGTTAACTCAAAAACAGTGTATAATTTCTTTCTTTTTTTTTTGGTGGCTGGCCAGCAAGAGGAGTATAATTTCTTTTGAGTAATTTCTTTAGGATGTACTGATTTTTTTTTTTTTTTTTTTTTTTTTTTTTTTTTTTTTTTTT
>NW_007741494.1:22653-25184 GCF_000696425.1 Galeopterus variegatus | reverse complement strand
TCTAGACTTATGTGTAAAGATAGTTTTCCCCAATAGGATCACTTTACTTCACACTAAAATGCCTTTTGCTCTTTTCTAGGAATGATGTAGCTTTAGAATTACATGTCAACAAAGAAACCTGTGATACTGTTGTGTCAATTAATACCTCATTTTCTCCTCCTCTTTAACTAAACTTCATAAAATGCCCTCTAATTATACTTTAACAGGATGACGACAATTTATTTAGATCCGACCTCAGCAAAGAAGCATCGTGATGGAATTGAAGACAGTTATGGATTACGGTTTGAGCTTTTGCTACTCTCCTCAATGAGTCCAGCACCTATAAAAAGTGACTACCTAAAACATCAATGAGAGCTTATAAATTCACGTTTTTACTTTCCCAAAAATAAGTGAGCTGATGAGAGAATAGCGATCTGCTAATGAGCAGTATCACTGAAAGAGAATTGGGTTCAAAATCAGAAGACCCCCTTTTAAATCTGATTTTATCATTTGCTAATGATTTGGCCTCANAGGAACTTCTACAGAAAGAATCCTTTTTACAAATAAGACAATTATTAATGTAACCATTGCCATTATGTCTTGTGTGTCAGGATCTTGATAAAGATGGCTTAAGGGTATGGGAAGTTCATCAGGATAACCTTGTAAAAAGAAAAATTTCACCTTCCTTTATAAAGTTTTTATTCTAAGCACACAAATAAGCTGAGTTACATATTCAACTGAGTCACTGTGAACACTAAATTTGGACATGACCATTAGATTTGTCCTTCCATATCCAAACTTTTCTCCCTACCTAAACAAATCTGCATGCTCTTTGGCGAGACCTAGCTTAGTGACCAAAGACATTACTTTCTGGGTTTCTTACTTGCATGAGAGATAAAGATTAAACTGCCTGTTGACCTGTAGATGGGCCTCCTATAGTCCCATGAAAAGTGGCTACAGCTGAGCACTCAAACCAATCAATCCAAGTCAAACATGGAGGTGGTCTACCAGGCCACTGGTGTACCAGTCCAGAAAAGCTGTGACAAAAATCTTGGAACCCAGCCTTCCTGATTACATCAAGGGAGGGTCTGATGCTCCACTCACTGTAGTAGTAGGATAGGCCTGTAAACTAGGGTTTGCCATTTGGTGATGCTCCTGATTCTGATTGTATGTGCCATGGGAAAGGCTATTGATTTCCTAACCATGATGCTTAAAAGACTCAAGCCACAAGTCAGACTTCTGGAATGATAGACCTGTTTATCATCCTTGAATGCCATGGTCAGCAGTGGACCATTATGGCTCTGGTTTCTGTGTTTCCTCCAACAAATGGTTTCCAGAGGGTCTGCTCTGTGTGCTTTCTTACCATTCACCTTGTTTTCCTGACTTGCCCCAGCATCTGAAGTATCATGAGCCTATTTTTGTTTCTTGCAAGCTGCAAGTGCACAACTTAGATACCATTTTACATAGCTCAAGTAGAACCAAATTTCCAGACATTTTTGATGAAAAAACAGCTCTCACCAAGAAAACAAATATTGGCAACAGAAGAGAAAGAGCTTAAGATTTTACTGGCAAAGTTTAATTTTAAGAACCTGAAATTTCTCTGGAGAAATGCTTCATATTTATGGTCTTTCACCAGAGAATAGTGTATATTGTCTTTTGCAATCTGAGGCAAAATGATGCAGTCAAAAGAGCCCTGGATTAGAAGTCAATAGACATAGATTTAGACCTGGCTTTGAGAACAAATCAACTGTGTAACCTTGAGCAGGTTAGTTAATCTTTCTGAAACTGCTGAAAAGGGACTTTGTAAGAGAAAGAGCAAGAATTGATAATGGTGACTAAAGAGTATCTGTCATGTGTATTCTGTGGCTTGAAACCTCAAGTCAGTAGAGAGCATGTATTAGCACAGACCTATGTAGTCAAAGAGGGGTACCCAAATATCTGCATTTAAATGTCCCACTAGGTCATAAATATAATGTATTTTATTATCAATAGTTTAATATCTATATCTCCAGTACTGGATGAGCAAGTGGATGAGAACTATGTTATAACCTTCCCCTAACTAGAGTATAATATCCAGGAACTTCATATAACAAAATTACTTTGGGATAAATAATATTAGTACATTTTGAAAAGCATAAGTATAAAGACAACAAATAGCCACTACCTCTTTAATTATTACCTTACAGTCTTTGAGAAAATACTTAGATGCGAAAAACTGTAAAAATGTGTTCACTCAAAAGACACATTACTCTCACATGCCATTTTGGTTTTCTAAAGAACTCAAAAGTACTTTGCAAGTTCCATTCATCCTTTTGAAAGCTTTCATTTCCAGTAAAGGAAGGAAGATGTCCAGATATAAAACAGCTATGTTTATAAATGATATTAATGACTAATTCCCAAAGTCAGGATTTTAAGAATAAATCGCCCTGGAATACCCAGTCTTGGTTTGAGAATTTTTGTTTTTGTTTTTGTATTTGGTTTCATGTTTTTTAAATCTGTTCTTCATTGGAAATGTTCTGTTCTTTTGAGGAGATTTTCCATCTTATTTATTT
>NW_007741494.1:15052-22150 GCF_000696425.1 Galeopterus variegatus | reverse complement strand
AGAAGAAAAAGAGGAATGGGATTCACACAAATTCTTACATTCTGAGAGCTCCATGCAAAAGTGCAAAGCAATGCACATGAGAATATAATTGGTTTCACAAATAAGAGGAGCTATCGGTGGCATTGTTTCAATATGTCAATGCAAGACTAAGTAAGCTTATTGGGAATCATTGAGCAAAAGCATGAAAGTTTCAGTCAAAGAGTAAATAGACGTAAGGCAGGAACGCTGTTGCTGTTTTTATCCAAGAGTGGCATTACAATAATGCTAATGGAATGTTATAAAGGAGTTGTATAAATTGTATTCACGGCTTGTTTCTTATGCTGCAGGTGTGTGTTGAGAAATAGAGTAGAGAGTGAGCTGGACGATAAAACATTCTGTTCTCAAGAAATCTTAAAGCACAAAACAGCAAAAACTGCTCAGGAAGGGGGTAGGTAAATGTCTGCATCAGTCTCTCAAAGACAGGAATAACCACTGGCAGGAGGTCCATCATTGTCCCAGTGTAGATTTAGCTCGGAGGGAAAGATACTTTCTAGTTGCTATGTTCTCCAACAGAATCTTTTTTTCTTCTTTTCCTGTATTTATATATTTAAATCAATCTCATTCCACAAATGATTGGAGGTTGCTAAGTCCTGGGGAATTCTTAAAGGCGATAATCCTACCAGTCTGTCTATGATTCAAAAACATGTACTCTTCCTATAGACCCAGATACCTTTTATCATGCACAGTAACTCCAGAAAATATAACTCAACATTTCCTTTAACTATTTCAAATGTTGAATGAGTTTGGCCTAGAAAGAAGAATGACGACCAAGAAGCATGGCCAGTGGGCAGGAGGAGGACACTAGGACCACAAAGAGAGATGAGTGAAAACATCTCCCATTCCCTCAGGGCAGGGCTTGGAAGGGGGGCCTATTGTTCAAAGGATAGTGTTCAAAGAGGTCAAGGTTGGTTTCAGCAACCACCAAGGACTGAGAAACTCTAGCCAGGCAAATGGGGACACAAATCAAAGGTTCACAGAAGCAGGCAAGACTAGAAGTCAGGTCTATTACAGAGTCTTGGTATCAGGATATCGGGCCACACAGAAGATACCAAACAGGTAAGGACTACACAGGAACCAGCTCTTGCTTCTTATGACATGGCAATACCCAAAACTCATCAGAGTGTTATGGTCCTTTTTATGTCGGCAATACAGGACAAGACTTACCTCCTGGAGGAAGTCAGTACTTAGCAGTACAGGAAGGCAGAATGGAGCCAGGTGATGAAGACAATATTGAAGGTGTAGACCAAGTAGACATGTAGATCCGAGACATTCATTTTAGGCCTATTAGATCCTGAGAAAATAATATTAAAACTTTTTCTAGACCCTACGACATCAGTGGGATTGAAATTCTAAATGTGTTGCTGGTGTTCACCAACATGAGTTCAGGAACTAAGCTCGTATAACTTCGTATAATGTATGCTATACGAAGTTATTACGAGCATAATTTGATGAAAAGAGTAAGAACTTTGTAGTGAAAAAGGCCTGATTTCAAATGTAATGCTTCTATGGAGTACTTCTGGGAGTAGGCACAATTAAATGGAGTTTCGACACCAAGGAAACAAAAGCGTAGCTCAGACATTGAGATAAAGACTTGTCTTTCACTAAATAAACTTTATAGCTGTAGAATTTTCTATGATAGATTTATATATTATTGGGGGGGAGATGTATGTAATATAAAGTACCTATCATTGCAGATGGCTCAGAGTAGGCACATAAATGGCTTCTTCCTCTTTTTATCAAAGATGTGGAAAACTTCCAATATCAACGGGATACAAATTCCTGAGAAGGAATTATTTTAGAGCCAAGCAGTTCCCTCACTCCTCACATGATGCTACTTAGCAAAAGTATGCTCTCCCATTGTTTTCTCCCCATAATTTAAAATAGAGGGAGTTTCTTAAGAATAGGTTTAAGAACGTAAAAGACACACTGGATCTTTATTTAAGAAACCATACTAAACTCACTTTGGCTTACTAGAGCTAGCGCACAAAATCCATAGAACAAGAAAGGTTTTAATTGCAGACAAATTAAATTTGGATCTTCAAGTTCTAAGATGTATATTTAGTCAATAATCTTTTACAGCTCCTATAAAAAGACTAACCAAAATAACACACAACTCTAAAATACAAATAAAGATGCAGGTTTAGTATATCCAATTATCACTAAGTTTTTGACACACAAAGTGAAAAGTTGCTGTAATTTTCAGGAGATTTATGAGACATTTGCTGAGTCGTTTGGTTCTTAGAACAGATTTGTACCAATCTGGTAGGAAAAACTGGCAAAGGTAGAAAAGAAGGGCAAGTATAAGGGAGCATAGGGTATCATTTGCTTCGTTAAAAAGAAAAATCATTGCTTCTACTAAACTTACAGGTACTTACAGAAAGAAAACAGAAAAGACTACTAATTATCCCGATTTGAGCACTACATATTGCACACAGGCATTGATATTCAACCCTTTACCCCACAGATATATACAATCAGTTATGTTTCAATAAGAATAAATAAATAAATAAGAAAACAGAAAAAATAAAGATTAGGCTATTTTGGAAAAAATATTCAAAGAAGTTAATGCCTGTAAAGTCCTTGATAAAAACAGAAAGAATAGCGAAGGGTTTAGTATTTTATTAGTCATCTAGCAAGTGGTTGACCACTCTAATTATGAAATAACGAATCCATGTTAATTCCTAAAGCAACAGTCTTTTCAAAGAGGAGGTAATATCTTGTGTTTTTGTTTATTCAACAAATGTTTATTGAATACTTTCTTTCTTTTCTTTTTCTTATTCTTTTAAATCTTTTCAGCTTTTATTCAAGGGCAACGATCTAAGATAGATTGTAGATCCCGTTGAAAGCAGCCGCGTCCATGGACTGCACGTTGCACTCAGAAGCACTGATCTGCTCCTCCTCCGGCGCGTCTGTTCCAACTAGATCCCCTCCAATTCACGCTACACGTGAGGTTTTTAAATTCCACATCCCACCGGAACTAGTCTAGGGAGCCTCAGACCAAGCCGCCTGCTTGAACGCTGCTGCCGCTGCTGTCCTGCAGTTCTGCCGTATCTACACCGTCATCCCAAAGTGTCACATCTATTAAGGAGGATTACTTGGCAACAAGCGCAGGATTTTGGCTTTCTTTGACTCACACTATGCAAAGCTTCCTTCCCTTCGCCTCTTCGCTGCTGCTTCGATTTCCTGGTCATCATCAGAATCAAAGAGCTCAGTGTCGCCATCCTGTCTGTAACTCCACTTCCTGTGGTGGCTTCCACATTGGCCGAGCCATACTTGCCCGAAGCTGTCTTCACTCCAGGCAGGCTGGCCTTCTCCTTTTCGTAAGACCTGATGGGATCACACCACCGTCGGGCATGGCGCAAGTCGGCCGGCGGCGGGCCGCAGGCTGCATCAAACACCGCGCCGTCCACTGGGCATGCGCGGAACCGGCGACCACGGCCCCGATCCGCGGAAGAGCGCATGCGTCGGCGCCCGCGCTCACAGAGCGGGGACGGCTGTGGGCTATGTTACAAGTGCAAGGTACTGTGCTGGGTGCTGTGAGGGCTCTACACCATATGCAGTCGCCGACCCCAATCACCAACAGAAGAAGAATAGGACACCATTTTCCACTGAAGTGCAACTTAAAACCTAGTGAGGCAGGGAAGATGCTTAGAATAATTAGAAATAAAGGCAGTGTTTGGAAAGCGCCTTAGGAGTACAACGAATATCCTTCAATAGATGCTCAGAAGAACGATGTGGCCACAGGAAGAGAGAAAGCTTAATGGAGGACAGACATGAGGCATAGCATCAGTCTCACCGGGCCCTTCACCAGCTAGTCCCTCTGTTGTGATACGATGGAAAACCTTAGGCTTCAGAGTGTGATCTCACTGGGTTTCATTCCTGGTTCTGTCACCACTAGCTTTGCAAATTGGGTAAATTTCTTATCATCTGTAAACCAGCTTCCCAGTCTCCAAAGACGGTTTTTAGAAATATAATATTCTTCTCTTCGTGATCATTCCTCAGTCCTAATCTTCGTGATAATTCCTCAGTACTAGCAGTCTGGTTTCACCCCACTCCCGGTTACTGGAGTCAGCGCTGCAACCATCACCTCTTAATTGTCACTTTTTGATTATTAAATCCAGCTGAGGCCTCTTAGACATTGTTTTATTCCTTGGCTGCACTTGACGCTCTTGATTAATCACACATTGAAACTCCTTCCTCCCGGGTCTTAATGACACTTCACTACTACTTTCCTCTGTAGAAGTATCCTTCAGACTGTAGGACAGGACTCACTAGTGGACTCAGTGCATCACCACCAGGAATTGCTGCGGGGGGGGGTTGTTTGTTTTGTTTTAAATTTTATTTTTTAAATCAATTTTAGGTTCACAGCAAAAATGAGCAGAAGGTATAGAGATTTCCCATATACTCCCCACCTTCACACATGCATAGCCTCCCCCATTAGGAATTTCTTTTTTCAATGAAATAAAATATAATAGGCTTAGAAAAATCAATTGCATCTCACTAATTACAGTAGGCATTGTTTAGTGACATATTTGTTTCTGGTGTGTGTGTGTGTGTGTGTGTGTGTGTGTGTGTGTGTGTGTGTGTGTGTGTGTGTGNCATTTTCCACTGAAATGCAACTTAAAACCTAGTGAGGCAGGGAAGATGCTTAGAATAATTAGAAATAAAGGCAGTGTTTGGAAAGCGCCTTAGAAGTACAACGAATATCCTTCAATAGATGCTCAGAAGAACGATGTGGCCACAGGAAGAGAGAAAGTTTAATGGAGGACAGCTATGAGGCATAGCATCAGTCTCACCCGGCCCTTCACCAGCTAGTCCCTCTGTTGTGATACGATGGAAAACCTTAGGCTTCAGAGTGTGATCTCACTGGGTTTTATTCCTGGTTCTGTCACCACTAGCTATGCAAATTGGGTAAATTTCTTATCATTTGTAAACCAGCTTCCCAGTCTCCAAAGAAGGTTTTTAGAAATATAATATTCTTCTCTTCGTGATAATTCCTCAGTACTAGCAGTCTGGTTTCATCCCACTCCCGGTTACTGGAGTCAGTGCTGCAACCATCACCTCTTAATTGTCACTTTTTGATTATTAAATCCAGCTGAGGCCTCTTAGACATTGTTTTATTCCTTGGCTGCACTTGACACTCTTGATTAATCACACATTGAAACTCCTTCCTCCCGGGTCCCAATGACACTTCACTACTACTTTCCTCTGTAGAAGTATCCTTCAGACAGTAGGACAGTACTCACTAGTGGACTCAGTGCATCACCACCAGGAATTGCTGCGGGGGGGGGTTGTTTGTTTTGTTTTAAATTTTAATAAATTTTATTTTTAAAGCAATTTTAGGTTCACAGCAAAAATGAGCAGAAGGTATAGAGATTTCCTATATACCCCCCACCTTCACACATGCATAGCCTTCCGCAATAGGAATTTCTTTTTTCAACGAAATAAAATAGAATAGGCTTAGAAAAATCAATTGCATCTCACTAATTACAGTAGGCATTGTTTAGTGACATATTAGTTTCAGGTGTGTGTCTGTGTGTGTGTGTGTGTGTGTGTGTGTGTAGATGGATTACTGTGTGTTTGTAGGTATACATGGCCAAAATTTGAAATATATTTCTCATTGCAAGTCATGATGAAAATTTTACAAGCCACGGTAATTAAGCTTCTCAGTTTAATTTGCTAGTTCCTATTCTTACACTCACCTCTTTGATATTGATCCTCTTCTCTTTGGCTATCTATAACCCTCAATTATCTGTTTGCCAGCTCTCTTCTGAACTTCACGATCAACTTTTTAGTATTGCCACCTGGATCTTATCATTATAAATCATCGATCATTTTAATTGAGTGACATGAAGAAAGTGATATGTTAGCATGCTTAAGCTGACAACAGTAAGAAAAAAAGGTTAGAAGAAGAGACACTGGGAAAAGGGAGATCAGTTAGAAAGTTATAATGGTGATCCAGGTAAAGCAATTGGAGAATAAGTGAGAGTTAAAGGTAATGAGTGTGTTGAGAAAATCATAAGTTTAATAGCAATTTCAGAAAGAAAAAAAATATATATATACAGTAAGTTAAAGATGATGGGTTACAAATTTAATAACAAGTTTAAGAATAGAAAAATTAGATTATTTCTCCAAACTTTTCAATCTGAAGAAAAAAAAGCAATTTTAATAATAACAATTACCAGTGATAATAACATTATGTTTGTTTCAATTTTTACTTGGGCCACTAGCAGTATACTAAACACAAGCAGTTTAAAGACTAAATTCTATCCAGAACTAAGCCCAGTCCATAACTTAGTTCCACAGAAATTTTGGTTTAATAAACAGTATGCATTTACATTCAGGTTTGACTTTGCACAGAGTTAATTAAAAAAAAAAAAAAACATATCAGCAAAACTAACTCCCCTGAAATTCCAGTACTGGTTGAACCTTTACATCTATACTTGTTTCGTAATCAACTATATAAATAAATAGGTCATAATTTTGTAATTTTCCCATATTTCTTTATTCTGTAAACATTAGAATTAAAAAGAAAGAAATTTAAGATTCAAACTATTGTTTGGATATTTAAGTTCTAGACTTATGTGTAAAGATATTTTTCCCCAATAGGATGACTTTACTTCACAGTAAAATGCCTCTTGCTCTTTTCTAGGAATGATGTAGCTTTAGAATGACATGTCAACAAAGAAATCTGTGATACTGTCGTGTCAATTAATACCTCATTTTCTCCTCCTCTTTAACTAAACTTCATAAAATGCCCTCTAATTATACCTTAACAGGATGATGACTATTTATTTAGATCAGACCTCAGTAAAGAAGAATCATGATGGAATTGAAGACAGTTATGGATTACGGTGTGAGCTTTTGCTACTGTCCTCAATGAGACAAGCACCTATACAAAGTGACTACCTAAAACGTCAGCGAGAGCTTATAAATTCACGTTTTTACCTTCCCAAAAATAAATGAGTCAATGAGAGAATAGCCATCTACTAATGAACAGTATCACTGAAAGAAAATTGGATTCAAAATCAGAAGACCCCTTTTTAAATCTGATTTTAT
>NW_007741494.1:12770-14607 GCF_000696425.1 Galeopterus variegatus | reverse complement strand
CCTTTACTCAAAGAACTTATCATCTTATTGGCAAAACATGATTTATACACATGAAATGATTAAAGGGCCATAAAATAAAATAAAGTGCTAACTTGTGTGGTTCACAGAATTATATGCTACTGAAGTTCGACTATACGAACCGCGTCAGAGGATTTAAGCTGGGCTCCAGGAATAAGCAGGGTTTTGGTAGAAGAGACAAAAAATCATCACAAAAGACTGAAAATGGTGTGAGTACAGAAGGTGGGCTCAGAAGCAAGAAAGAGCACGGCCAGAGTGAGGTAGAGAGAGCAGCCAGCCTGCCTGGACTGGAAGCTTCATGTTGAGAGACAGCAGGAGATAAAGTAGACTGGATAAAAGAAGAATAACATTGATCAGACTGTCCTGCTGTAAAACAAAACAAAAAATACAAGACTGTCTCTGATCTCTAAAAGTTTACATTCCTTACAGAATGATAATATTATAAGAGTATTTCATCTGTCTCTTCAAGTTGTTCACCTACAGAATTTTTCTGTCCTTAAATTGGATTCATTGTCCACCATCACTTGATTTGCAGGCTACCAGAGAAGAATTTAAATTCGACTTTGATTGTTAAAGCCTATCTCCCCTTTATCTTTATAGGATCAGAAGAGATAAGGATAGATTTAACTCGGTGTAATCAGTCACTGACTGGACATTATTACAATATCCACACACATGTTGGGGCCCAGATTCTGTATTGTTTTTCTAATAAAGGATAATTCCCTGTGAGAATTATGAATTGGGAATTATAACAATTCATAATTAACAATTGTTAAATTATTAAATTAAATTGTTAAAATTTAAAAATAATTGTTATTAAATTTAATTGTTAAATTAAATTGCTATTTTTAATTTAATTACAATTAATTGAGAATATTTCAATCATACCTTAAGTGGATTTACAATGCAAATAGTATTTTTTTTTTTAAGTTTGGATTTGACCATCAATATCTCATTACTTAGGAAGTTAGAAAATCTCTTCCCCTCAATTTTTTTTTTTTTTTTTACTGTCCTCTTTTTGAATGTGAGACTTGATTTATAGTTCTTTGCTATTCTGCTCTTCTATTTTCTTGCTCAGTGTCATGCAGGAGGTTTGCAGAAACGCTCGGCAGTGATACATCGTCTAGTTAATCCAGACATTTGGGCTTTGTGACCTCCCTGAGAATCCTATCAACCCCATTCTCACTGTCCTTCACACTTTCCCTTGTGCAATTCTGATTACGTATATATAAGTGTTTGGTAAAAGTGTTGGTTGCCAGTTTAAACTATTTATTGTCTAACTGCTTCAGCTGCTGCTGGATTTCTGAACTCAGTCTGCCAGTAACTTACCTGCAGCACATGTTCACTAAAGTTTTAATTACCGTTGCCAATTGCTGAACTCATTGTACACATTCACAATTCATTGTGTTCCCCCCTTAGTACTGTTTCTGGCATCTGCCCTAACTGCTGGATTTTCTGGTATTGAGAGGTTCAGCAATTCCCTTTACAAACTCTCTGCCCAGCGGGAGGTGCTATTATTTTACTTTATTTGGAGAAATTGGCTGTTCCCCCATGAAACGAACAAAATCGCTGTNTCTCAAAGACAGGAATAACCACTGGCAGGAGGTCCATCATTGTCCCAGTGTAGATTTAGCTCGGAGGGAAAGATACTTTCTAGTTGCTATGTTCTCCAACAGAATCTTTTTTTCTTCTTTTCCTGTATTTATATATTTAAATCAATCTCATTCCACAAATGATTGGAGGTTGTTAAGTCCTGCGGACTTAAAGGAGATAATCCTACCAGTCTGTCTATGATTCAAAAACATGTACTCTTCCTATA
>NW_007741494.1:7648-11979 GCF_000696425.1 Galeopterus variegatus | reverse complement strand
CAGGCCATCAGTGACTTAGAGCAAAGAATCAATTTAGAGTAAGATTGAAAACTCCTTGTCCGGAACCATTATTTTTAGAAGATGTGAAACATCATGACAGCTTAGGTCAAGAAGAAAATCATGCACTTAAACTTCTGCATATGTATTAATTAGAATAGGCACAACTATTGTTACAAATAGAACCAAGCCTTGCTCAAATGGAATAGAAGTTCATTGCATATTAACATAACAGTCTAAGGGGAAGAGTTTAAGTCAGCAGGGTGGTTCTCCCTCCATGCTGTTATTTAGGAACTCAGNAACTGCTGGATTTTCTGGTATGGAGAGGTTCAGCAATTCTCTTTACAAACTCTCTGCCCAGTGGGAGGTGCTATTATTTTACTTTATTTGGAGAAATTTGCTGTTCCCCCAGGAAACAAACAAAATCGCTGTCTTTTATATTTCCTCATTTTCTCACTCTGACTAAAGTCAAAGTTATGCCTACAGGCTACAAGGGTAGCAGGAAATATTTTTGTTTTATTTTAAACCACAGTCTTTCCACTAAATGTGTATGTAAAATCCAACTTCACAGAATTGAAAACTAGTTAATAGCTAAAGTTGCTTGAGCACTTAAATGCCAAATTGTATGGTAAATATTTTACATTATTAATTTCAATTAATTTCCACAACCAACTTATGAAATAGGTAATATTATCACCCTTATTCAGACAAGAAAACTGAAGTTTACAAAAGTTAAAGAAATCTTCCCAGGTTAACAAAACTTGGGATTTAAATATATATAGGTAGTAAAGAAACTACCAGATCCCAGTTTCTTTACTTCTAGGTTACAGTCCCTCTCAGGCCATCAGTGACTTAGAGCAAAGAATCAATTTAGAGTAAGATTGAAAACTCCTTGTACAGAACCATTATTTTTAGAAGATGTAAAACATCATGACAGCTTAGGACAAGAAGAAAATCATGCACTTTAACTTCTGCATATGAATTAATTAGAATAGGCCCAACTATTGTTACAAATAGAACCAAGACTTGCTCAAATATAATAGAAGTTCATTGCATATTAACATAACAGTCTAAGGGGAAGAGTTTAAGTCAGCAGGGTGGTTCTCCCTCCATGCTGTTATTTAGGAACTCAGACTGACAGGGTATGATCACTTATAATATATGGCTTCCAGTGTCCCTCTGGTCACCTTTCATTACCATCATTCCAACCCAAAGAAAAGTGAGAAAGAATATGGAGGGGCGTACCTGGGAGTTTTTATAGCCAGCCTCACAAGTGGCCCATATTACTTCTATTCACTTAACCACTGGAAGAAAATAGTCTCGTGACTACACTTTAAATGCAACAAAAGTTAGGAAATGTCATGTAGCTGGCCAGCCATCTACCCAAGTCTTCAATTACAGCGGGTGAAAGGAATAATAGGTTCTGAAGGACAAATAGCCGTCTCCAGCACAATCTACCTATCTGACCCTCAAATATCTCTACACACATAAAACAGACTCTCTCGCTCCCCAAGGAAACAATTCAAAGTCTTATCCTGTTGCTGCATCCAGTCAGAAGCCCAGGGTCTTTGGAATGGGAAGCTTCTCCACCAGGGCTGGATGTTTTCCTTCATGGTACAGAAACCTATAATGAAGGTCTTCTACATTAGCCCAGTCAATATGCGTTAATATAGCAGGATAACCACAATAAAAATACCTGTTTCAAAAGGGAAAAATACGTGGAGCAACTGAATCTCTCATTTATTGCTGGTGGGAATATAAAATGGTACAGCCACTTTGGAAAGCCAGTTGGCAGTTTTTTACAAAAGTAAACATACACTTGCCACATGATCCAACAATCACAATCCTTGGTATTTACCCACATGAATACTGCCAAAAGCACATAGATCTGGAAGCAACCAAGATGTCCTTCAAAAGCTGAATGGATAAACAAACTGTGGTACATCTATACAGTGTAATATTATTCAGTGATTTAAAAAAATGAACTATCAAACCACAAAGTTATGGAGGAACATTTAAGGCAGATTGCTAGGTGAAAAAACGCTACTTACTGAATGACTATAACTATATGACATTCAGGAAAAGGCAAAATTATGGCGACAGTGAAAAGGTCAAAGATTGCTGGGGGGACTGGGAAGTGGGAGGGAGGAAGGGATGAGTAGAACAGAGCGCAGGGAATTTTTAAGGCAGAGAAACTATTCTGTATGATACATGTCACACATGCATGGTGGATACATGTCATTACACGTTTGTCAAAACTCATAGAATGTACAACACACAGAATGAATCCTAATGTAAACTATGGAATTTAGGCAATGATAATATATCAATATTGGCTCATCGGTTGAAACGAATGTACCAAACTAGTGGAAGATATTAATAATAGAGGAAACGGTGTAGAAGAAGTGAGGTGTACATGGGAATTCTCTGTACTTTCTGCTCAATTTTTTCATAAAACTAAAACTGCACAGAAAATAAAATCTTCTAATATTTTTTTAAAGGGAGAAAGAGGGGCACTGGGAAACATGCAGAAATCATAGCCTACTGAAACAACACATTCCTGCTAGGCTGGTATGGTGTAAGCCCCTGCCCTGGGTGGTGGAGAGAGTCCCCACACTGGGTATGATTCTGCTCTCTGTGAGAAGCTTCCTGGTTTAGGATCCTCAGAAGCCCTTGGACTTACCTTCTGAGGGGCTCTTCCTTCTCTGTTGTCTTCCATGGCACGTCTATAATGAGCATTGGAGTGTGTGCCCTTTCTCAGAGATGGCAGTTTCTACAACCCACTTCTTGTTCATGATAGTTGATGGTTTAAGGATTATTTTATAGGTCAAAGAACCCAAAGCTTTCTCAGGTGAGATTTATGGTTTCTTTAACAGTTTAATTCCGTCAAAAACTAACTAGGTTTCTGATTTACTTCTTGTCCCTTCCAATGCCAGTGACCACACCCAAAATAATTTCTTAGGTATTTTATCAGTCCGTGTTTTTAATTTTAACTTCCCTGCACTGTGTGTGTGCATGCATGCAAACTTAGTGAAAGCTAACCAAACGCCATCTAAAGCAGCTGGGTGGGAAAATATCACCCTTCATCAGATTTTTGCTGCAAGCCTAATTACCTTAATTTATCCTAGACAATCATTACTAATATTAAATGGCTTAATAAATGTGAGACACCATTCTTAGAGGTTGCTTGCATTACTTTATTTCATCTTCACAAACATTGTCCCCAGTTTACTGAGGAGAAAACTGATGCAAGGGGAAGTTCATTAACTTACACAGGTATAGGCAAAATCACACATTAGCAAACAGAACACTTAGCTTCACAGTTCAAACTGTTTTAATTTGGGTTAACAATTAGATCGCATTTTTCTCCAAGAACAATGCATAATTCATAAGTGTTTCTTGCTTTACATTTGTGCAACTAAAGACCCATTCAGGAGGTTTTCCCAGAGTGAAGTAACAGTCAACTCTGAAGGAGTATTCAAGTCATTACCCGTGCTTGTAGCTTTTATATGACAGTTTTTACATGTTCTATCTATGAAAATTTTAGAACACATGCTTAGAAAACCTTGCAGGTGTAAAGGGTTGCTCAGAAGCAGTCTCAGCCTCATCCCATTGAACACTGCTGTCATCTAAAGCTACTTGTTCACATTCCACACTTACCAAACAACCTTCTGATTGTGATTTGGTTTTCCCTGTGGTTCTGCAACAGGGAAGAATGTGCTGATGAAGAGGATTTTATAGTTTTTATGGTTTCTGTGACAACACTCTCTCATATAAAATTAATAGATGGCTTGGATTATAATGTGACTTTCCATGCAAATCACTAAGAGAGAAAAAATGGAACAATCATGCAAATTTGGGTGTTCTCAGCAACAACAATTAGATTTACCACTGAAAATGAATAAGTCGATATTTTGTGATCTAGGAAAGAGGACTGATCAGTGAAACGAGAAAGCTTCATTGGCCATGTTGTTTGGTTCAAAGTTAGTAGGATAATAGTGAAAGGTGAGAAGATGATAGG
This sequence comes from Galeopterus variegatus, assembly GCF_000696425.1. Lineage (NCBI taxonomy): Eukaryota > Metazoa > Chordata > Mammalia > Dermoptera > Cynocephalidae > Galeopterus > Galeopterus variegatus. The sequence continues at coordinate 7,961 of NW_007741494.1, read as the reverse complement.
GGAAAAAAAGAAAAGCAATGAAAAGACTGGAAATTAAATTGTGCAAAATTCAAATTTGGCACAGGTGTTGATAAGGAGAAACTGTAGGATTTTGAGGAAGATTTGCATTTGGTCAAACTAAAGGAGTATATGTTACATTTTTATAGAGCAAAAAGAAACTTTTAGAAGATAATCCATAAGAAATTAATTTGAAATTTCCTGTATGATATCGTTTCAGCTCAGGCACTAACAGGAATGAAGAAATTGAATTCAACTGAAATCAGTGTAGGGGGAGAAACTGAAAAAGCAATGGCTAATACAATATTTCACATTT
>NW_007741494.1:5057-6152 GCF_000696425.1 Galeopterus variegatus | reverse complement strand
TTTTTAATTGGTTTCTAACATCTGAAAATCAAAATGTCTCAGCTAAAAATTTGGATTCCTAACTCATATATTTAAAAAATCTGAAGATCTGATAACAATATGGCTGCATTCTCACATACAAACAATTGACTCTTTCATTTAACAAATATTCATTGAGCTCTGACTATGGGCCAGGTACCATTGAGAATATATCAGAGAACAACAGCAAAAATAGAAAGAAAAAGGGAAATGTAGAGATAAAGGCAGAAAAACAGAAGGAAGGAAGAAGGAAGGAAGGAAGGAACTGGAAAAAGAAAAGAGAAGAAAAAAAAGTTCATGGAGATTCAGTAGAATCTACTGGAGCTAAGTAGCAGCTGCCCATTTTAAACAGATATCCAGCCTCCAAGACACCACAAACTCCATGGCTTCTATTTGTCTTGGAAATAGAGACAGAGATTTTGCAGAAAAGTTTTTTTAAAACAACTCATGTCTGTAACAATGAAACATTGAAATATCNTTGTTGTTGTTGTTTTTGGTTTGATTGTTTTTGTTTTTTTTTAAGCTGCTTCACTTATTACTTGTCTGATTCATGGGCTTGCCTAGTTTTGGGATTTGTTGATTAAAGTCAAGATCTCTTGCCTTGCAGAGAGTTGACCAAATTTGGATCTGAACTCCTGTCTTTTAGCCTGTGACAGTTTAAAGCCTTCTCAATGATTTCTACCAGTTACTGCAACTTATGTTGTCATGGTTTTCTCTGTCTCCACCATGAAAACTTAATCTTCTTCCCTAAGACACCCTGGAAACAATTTAGCCTCTTCATCAATTGCCACATAATATCCCCTCCCAGTAAGCACGTCATGATTTCCATATTCTTTACCCAAGACTGGGGGTGGAGGGGGAGACAGGTAGGACGCAGGTGCTAGAGGCTTCTGTAGAGTCTCTGCCACCAAGGACCTTGCTCTGCTACCCACAGGCACAACCCAGAAGCACAGGCAACTCTAATCCAATGGAGCATGAGTTACAGGAGATGCTCCAGCCTGCCCAGAAAACTTGCTCTCCAGTGAGACATTCTTGAGACTTGTTATTATTTCTAAGCACATGGAATTCCACAGGAGT
>NW_007741494.1:1407-4003 GCF_000696425.1 Galeopterus variegatus | reverse complement strand
TTCTAAGCACATGGAATTCCACAGGAGTAACAAATTAATGTATCTTTTATTGCCTTTTTCCCTTCCTTGTCTCACTTCCCTACTTCTTTACTTTTCACTACTAAAATCACTTCCTAATAACAACGTTGACCCCAGGCTATGTTTCAGGACCTTGTGGTTAATGTTTCTGTTCTTATCTCTGCTTTTGTTTGTTGGTTATGTTTTGTTCTCTTTTTCATTTTGTTTTTGTTGTGTTGGAGGAGGAGGAGGGAGTACTGACACTAGGAACCACTCTAATTAGGGGTTACATGACTTTGCAGTAATTCAATGATTCCTCTTTTCTTCTTTATTTTTTTCCTCTTTCTGTCATTTCCATGCCTTCTCTGAGGCAATAAATCCTTTATTCCCTAATTTGCATTTACTCCCTAATGGTTCCGTTCACATCCTAAATATTCAGAGTCCCATTCTACCAACAATATTTACTTGACTTTTCTCAAACAAATGTAAGTGCTTTCCTAAGAGGACTTTGGATGTCAATTGTTAACTAAATATTTTTCCTACTTTGTTATGAATAGAAATTGCATAAAGATAGAAGGAAAGAGAAAATTATATATATATATAATTATATATATATATATATATATTGAAGCTGGAGCTAAAGGCTTGAATTTCAAGAAAAGTAGAGTTTCAACTAGAAAACTTTATGGGTGATACTGAGGGAGTACATCAAGGCAGATTTCCATGAACTTTTTTTTTATTAGAATTAGCTTCTAAATGAAAATGAGGGGTAGAATTAGGACTCAAGGTTGAAAAAAGCTTACTTGAACATTGACCAAAAACTAGAAAATAAATTAGTTCAGCCTCTTGGTAGATAGAAATGAAGCATAGAGAATTATTGCATGGTTCAAATTACCAGATAAACCAGCCTTTCTAAGGAGAAAAATAAAGGACTTAAAAGAACCTGAAAAATGCTGGACTGAGCTCACTGAATGAAGTCACACAGTATAATCCTAACCTACCATTTCCTTTCTATTCAATAATTATGAGTGGACCCTGAGATTCCCCATATTAGGGTGAAAACAATAGCTTATTCATTGTCAGTAGTTTGCTAGAAATGTTAAATTGCAGAGGTTATTGATAGGAAAGGAGTTTCTGTGAAAAAAAGGTAAAGGGGAGTTATGATTCCTCCTCCTGCAACCTCACCTACATTGCCTGCCCCGCTCCTATTCCTTTCCGGGTGGCCAGAGAACAAAAGTGTTTAAACAAGAGATGGCTCAGTAATATTCTTCTAAGGACTGTACTGAGACCCAATTTTTATTGGTTCTGGGCAGGGAGGAAGGTATTCACAGTGGGCAAGGAAAAGGAGTTACTTTTAAAGACAGGACTCACCTACCAATGTCAAGAGCATTAAAATAAATGCTACTAAAATGCAGTTTATTTCCTTGCTCTGAAAACACTTTTAATAACTACTTGACAAGCAATAATCTTCTATCTATGTCTAGGGAGAATCTTCTGAACTTCATTTTAGGCACTGAAAACAATGCAATAACAAAGAACGGATAAGATTTTTTTGCCATTTCTAGAAAGATTACTAAGCCTCAGTGCAGATAAACAGCCAGTACTTTGATGAAAAGAAAAAAAAATCAATATCATTATCTTCCCAGACTAACCCAGTGAGTTCTATTTTAAAAAGGTAGATTTGGAAACTCCATAAGTACAACCTACAAATTTCTCATTTATGATAGTAGTAATTCAGGTGTATTTTGAAAACTTAGCCAAAACAGAATAAATATTAAAAGACACTCTTACTTTTTTGTTAGATCCTTCCTGAGTTCTTCTTAATAAAAGTAAAGAAGCCTAGTCTTTGGAAAGAGAAGAGAGAAAAGGAATAGGCAGAAGAAATATTTAAAGAAATACTGGCCAAAATTTTTCCTAAAATAATAGCAGATACCAAACCACAGATACAGCTGCTGCCAAGAACACTGAGGAAGTGAGGGAGACAGCTGCAGCTGCTGGTGCCACTGCCACAACCATGAGGTATCCCCACTGCCACCAAGGACTCTGCAGATGCAAGGGAAGCAGGTGCAGCTGTCAGTGCCACTGCTGCCCCATGAGGTAACTCTGCTGCCACTGCAAATACCACAGACAGGAAGGAGGTAGCTGCAGCCACTGGTGACACTGCCACCCCATGAGGTGGTCCCACTGCCAACAAGGAGAACATCAAGGACACCACAGATGTGAGGGAGGCAGTTGCAGCAGTGGCACTGACAGCTGCACCTGCTTCCCTTGCATCTGCAGAGTCCTTGGTGGCAGTGGGGATACCTCATGGTTGTGGCAGTGGCACCAGCAGCTGCAGCTGTCTCCCTCACTTCCTCAGTGTTCGTGGCAGCAGCTGTATCTGTGGTTTGGTATCTGCTATTATTTTAGGAAAAATTTTGGCCCGTATTTCTTTAAATATTTCTTCTGCCTATTCCTTTTCTCTCTTCTCTTTCCAAAGACTAGGCTTCTTTACTTTTATTAAGAAGAACTCAGGAAGGATCTAACAAAAAAGTAAGAGTGTCTTTTAATATTTATTCTGTTTTGGCTAAGTTTTCAAAATACACCTGAATTACTACTA
>NW_007741494.1:0-1268 GCF_000696425.1 Galeopterus variegatus | reverse complement strand
GAGAAGACCCAAATAACAAAAACTAGAAATGAAAAAGTAGATATTACAGGAGTAAAAAGAATCATCAGGGACTATTATAAATAACTATATGCCAACAAATTTGAAAACCTGGAGGAAATGGACAAATTTTTGGACACAGAAAAAATAATAAGACCGAACCAAGAAGAAACAGAAAACCTGAACAGATAAATAGGATGCAATGAGATTGAGGCAGTAATCAGCAGTCTCCCAACAAAGAAAAGCCCAGAACCAGAAGGCTTTATTGCTGAACTCTTCTAAACCTTTAAAGAGGAATAAATACCAATTCTCTTCAAATTATTCCAAAAAATTGAAACAGAGGCCATTCTCCAGAACTCATTCGAGGGAGCCAGCCATCCCTGACAGCAAAACCAGACAAAGATACATCAAAAAAGAAAGCTATAGGCCAATATCATCATGAACACAGACAAAAAAAATCCTTATTGAAATATTAGCAAATAGATTAGAGTAACACATTAAAAAAATATATACACCACGATCAAGTGGGATTCACCCCAGGGATGCAAGGATGGTTCATCATATGCAAATCAATAAATGTGATACACCATATCAACAAAATCAAGGACAAAAACCATATAATTATCTCAATAAAAACAGAAGAAAAAAATTCACAAAATTCAACATCCTTCATGATAAAGACTCTCAGAAAATTAGATATGTAAGGAAAATATCTCAAAACAATAAAAGCTATAAATGACAAATCCATTGCCAGTATCATCCGGAATAGGGAAAAGCTGTTCAGAAAGGGAACAAGACAAGGATGCCAACTCTCACCATGCCTATTTAACATAGTATTAGAAGTACGAGCCAGAGCAATCAGGAAAGAGAGAGAAATAAAAGGCATCCAGATTGGAAAAGATGTGGTCAAATTGTCTCTGTTTACAGACAACATGATCCTGTGTATAGAAAAACCTAAAAACTCTTATAGTTGATAAACAATTTCAGTGAAGTTGCAAGATACAAAATCAATACACANTTGCAATAAATGCTTACACCAAAAGAATAGAAAGATTTCAAATTAACAACCTAATGCTACACGTCAAAGAACTAAAAAAACAAGAACAACACAAGCCCAAAATTATTAAATGGAGAGAAATAATTAAAATCAGAGTGAAACTAAATGAAATAGAAAACCAAAAAATGACACAAAAGATCAATGACACAAAAAGTTAGCTTTTAGAGAAGATAAACAAAATAGACAAACAATGGCTAAGCTAACTAAAAAAAAA
>NW_007741493.1:22375-25193 GCF_000696425.1 Galeopterus variegatus | reverse complement strand
ATGGCTTCATAAGGAGCGCATGAGAGAGCTCTTGCCATTCTCGCCATGTGATACGCTGGTCGGCACAGAACCTTGTAGAGAGTTCCCAACCAGAAGATGGCCCTTACCAGATGCACCCCTTGAACCGTGGACTTCCCAACCTCCCAAAATGTAAAAAATAAATTTCATTTTCTTATAAATTACCTAGTTTCAGGTGTCCTGTTGTAGACAACAGAAAATGGACTAATACAAATGCATTCAAGTTTTCATGGTTTGAGAACCATTGATCTTTTCAAGGTGATTTTGTAGCATTCTGTTCCAGCCTGGCAGGTGCTGTTTCTACGGGTTGGCAGTGGGGGCAGGGATGATTCTGTCCTCTCATGCTATATACTCACATACTCATATACTGCCTGAGTGGAGCTGAGCCCCACAAGGCGAGAATGTAAGGCTGAGTCACCGGGAGCTTGAGAATGGAACCTTTGGATTGAACATTTTCCTGGCCGCAATACTGTGGGCATGAACACCCTGTCAGCTCTTTGCATTGATGCTGGGTGAAGTCAGCTTACCCGTCAGTTTACCCTCCCGGAAGCAATAGAATTAAGGGAAAGTAAAATGATTTCTTTCTACCTAGTAAGGGAGTGGCTGAAGGTCAGCTTTAACAGAAACGATGCTTTGTTACTCAATGTTATTATTCACAAGCATTAGGGCATGCCATGTGAGGTCTTTGTCCTGTTTGTGCTCTGTCTATTATCCATTGATTATTACCATGCTCTTTTTTAAAAGAAGGTGTGACATGTGCTTGTTTTATTCAAGCAGAACATGATTTTTAACACACATATTCTTGCTCTTAAAGCACCAGAGGGTGGTAAATCACAAGTATCCTCTAGGCACTGAAAATGAGCTGCTGACCCAGACCCTTTGAAGAGAATACTCATATGCATAAAATGTTATTCCCTGTTTTTAAAAAATATTTTTTCACTTCACAGGAAAATATTTTCCTTTATTCAGTCAAAGAAAATTACATGATATTTATTACGCAGTTATGTGTTTTGGTAAAAGTTCTCCTAATTAACTGTAAAGCAGTAATGTGACGCGCCCCGCCTTCCCTTTTTCTGGTGTATTTGCTTTTCCTTTTCGTTTTCTAGATCACCATGAAATCTGTCAATTAAGTGCACAAATTATTTTTTTCCCAAATGCTCAAAATCCTTTGGGTTTTATTGTCTGAGTTGAGACACCCATGCATATACCAAAGAATATTCTTGTTTATAACGAGATTTCTTTCTGTAATCATCAAGGAAATAAGTCAGATCTCAACACCGATGTGTTCATTTCTCAGAAATGCTCCACGCTCATAAACAAATCCCAGTTCTGCCCATCCAAGGGCATCTCTCACATGGCTCTGGAACTGTATGAATGAGGAGTAGTCAGGGTCCCCGGGAACGTGGAGCTGGTAACTTTGAGTGAGGCAGGTCCAGGAGCACAGCAGCGCGACAGACGCCTTTTCCAGGGGGAGGTCACCTCTCCCTGATGCACGTCCTGGAAGAGAACGCTGCTATTTAAAAGCAGAATTCCTGCTTTTGTCTTTCAGGAGATGGGCATAATTTATCTGTGGGTATATGATATAGCTTTTAAAATGTTTTTCTTAAGTTTGGGGACTATCTTGAAGGGCCTAAATCATGTTTTGTTGTTGTTGTTTTTGGCGAAAGGTGAGGGTGAGTGGGAGACGGGGACACCCAGATTGCTGAATTACTCCACACAACAGGCAAGATGAATTCAGAATTTAAGGGTCACTCTGGAGAAGGGTGAGGAGCCTGTGAAAGGAGAGACAGTGCTCATGTGGGCAGAGATGGGGAGGACCCAGCCCATGGGGGGAGGACTGCCCTGCCAGCGGGAAGTCCCAGGGCAGGAGCGGCCGCGGACCTTTTAAGAACAATTATTACGGTTTTCAGTTTCAGGTTGTCCTCTCTTTGGGGTTTTGCTCTCCTCCCTTTGTGATACACCAAAACCTGCACGAGAGTCTCCCATATCTGGTAATTTCGTGGCGGTGCATGTGGGGACTGAAGGAAAAAGGAGAGAAGTGAGTGAGGACGAAAGATGGGGGCATGACTGGACCATAGCACGCAGCGCCCCACCTGCCCAGGACCCTCAGGGTGGTATCAGGAAGGGCCTGGGGATCTTCCCACACAGCCCGGGTGGGCCTGTGTGCAGGTCTGCAGGAGCCGCACAGGAGGAAGCCAGGAAACTGAAGATAGGCCAGGGAGAGGGGTCGGCGGGAGGGTGGGAGAGGTCCGGGCAGGGCTGGGGCCGGTGGCAGTGTGGCCGCCGAGAGGGAGTGTGGATCATGTAACAGCCCCAGGGCTCCCCTCATATAACCTGGGGAGGCAACCTGGTAAAAGACTTAAGTTGTTTTGGCCAATCAAGTTGGGGCATTCTGGGCTGATGCTGTGTTACAGACCGAAGTGGGGCTTGATTTGGGGGTCAAGAGCTCCGAGGACTAGGACGTCTGGTTTGCGCAAGCCACCCAATCCATTTTGTGAGAGAAAGGAGCCAGATTAAATGATAGCTACATTTCTTTAAGGTCTGATATTCAAGAATTGAAGGATATACCATTTCTAGGTCTGCTGTGTCTCCCAATTTGGCTGACACTATTAGAGAAACCACTAACTATTTGATTAGTTTTATTTTGTTTTTACTTTTACATTTGCATCTGAAGGTCCCTTGCTATTCACAGTTAAAGGGAAGTACAGACCCATCAAGGGCTAAATTGATTGATTTCCACACCCCTTTTTTCTTCTTAATAAAAGAAAGTTTTAGGGAAAGAAAAATAAACAAATATATA
>NW_007741493.1:20972-22039 GCF_000696425.1 Galeopterus variegatus | reverse complement strand
CACCCCTTTTTTCTTCTTAATAAAAGAAAGTTTTAGGGAAAGAAAAATAAACAAATATATACCTCACAATTGGCAAATTACAGCAAGCTAAAGTCCAATAACACGTCAGAGTCCCTCAACTTCCCATTGAACTCTTATCCATAACTAGGAAGTTGCAGACTACAGCAGTTTCCCTTGTGTATTTTCTTCCTGCAGTACAAATTAGGCTACAAATGTTGCAATGCAAGAAGAAAAGACAACCATTGCATATTGCTGGGTTGTGGGTTGGCTCTGAAGCAAACTTGAAATTGAAGGTTAAAGCTGGGAGGATATAACAGTGATTTCCCAATCTTAGAGAAAGGAATTCTAATGCAGAGATTGTGACCTGAGATTTTGTGGACCATGGGCAGTGAGTGTAGTGGGGGCAGGCACAGGCTGTCTCTGCAGACAGGATGGAGAGAGCTAAATGATCCTCCTGAGACAGTAGCTCTTGGGGCAGAAATTACTAGTGACACAGCAGACCTGAGATATGTGTGCCTTACTGGGGAAGAAACCAGCATTTTAAAACCCTCTACATATGGATGATCCTTTGGACCACAGTCCTGGACAACTTCACTGTTCTAAGCATCTGCAAGGACTCCTGAGTGTCCGAGTACTGAGATGCAGCTGCCAGATTGTTTATTCTTTGACAACAAGACCAGGAGCTGGGGATCCCAAGGCTGGGACATTGCCCTGGGGGACCTGCTGATGCTGTTTAAAATTCATTTAGAAAAATGCCTGTGGAATGCACCAATCTTACTTAACAATATCATATACATAGTGGTTTAATCAAAGTGCCTGGAGATATTTTCTGAAGGTTTCACTAAGCAACAGCTCTAGTGGGATCAACCTGCTGCCCCTACTTGAGTCCATGAGATAACTTCATGGTCAACCAGGACTCAGGCAAGTCAGGTGCTTTGTGATAATGAGTTCAGAATTAGTAGTAATTCACTCTTCAGACCAGTTTTGAACTCTGTCAGTGACTTCCGTCAGTGGACTTTAGATCAGTCAATTTTTTACTGTTTGTATTCCTCCCTCCCTCCCTCCCT
>NW_007741493.1:14392-20575 GCF_000696425.1 Galeopterus variegatus | reverse complement strand
CTCCCTCCCTCCCTCCCTCCATTCCTCCCTCCCACATATAAGTGAGGCATGCAGAATTTCTCTTTCTGTGCCTGGCTTATTTCACTTAACATAATTTTCTGTAAGTTCATCCATGTTGCTGCAGATGGCAGTATTTCATTCTTTTTTTATGGCACAATAGTATTCCATTGTATAAATATACCACATTTTCCTTACCCACTCATCTGATGATGGGCATTTAGGTTGGTTCCAATTCTTGGCTATTGTAAATAGAGCTGCAATAAACATGCGAGTACAGATGTCCCTTCAGCATGATGATTTCTTTTTGTATTTTAAAGCTAAGTTGTTGGATATGTTAGGATTTAAGAGATCATGATATCTTTCTATTGGATCGACTCCCTGGTCATTATGAGGGCCCCTCTTTATGTCTGGTAATGCTTCTTGCCTTACAATCTACTTTGTCTGATACTAGAAAGCTACACTAGCTCTTTTGCGGTGATTCTTTTTCCATCCTCTCAGTTTTAACCTTTTTCTGTGTTCTTATATTTAAAATATGTCTCTTGGGCCGGCCCGGTGGCACACTGGAGAGTGCGCCGCTTGGGAGTGTGGCAGCACTCCCGCCGAGGGTTCAGATCCCATGTGGAGACCGGTTCCCGCTCACTGGCTGAGCGCGGTGCGCGTGCAACACCGAGGGTTGCAATCCCGTTGCCGGTCAGTAAAAAAGACAAAAAAAAGGAAAAAATAAATAAATAAAATAAAATAAAATATGTCTCTTATAAGCAACATATATGTATATTTTTTTATCCAGTATTACAGCCTCAGCTTTTTACTTGACTATTTAGTCAATTTGTACTAATTACTGATATAGTTGGGCTTATATCTATTATCTACTATTTGTTTCTATATGTTTACCCACCTGTTTTACGTTCCCCTTTTCCCCTTACATTCTTTTAGATGAATAAAGTATCTTTTATTATTCTGTTTTACTTCTTTACTAACTTGCCATAGCCCCCACTGTCCACTTCTTCAGTGTTAAGCTCTGGCTACATACTGACTAAGGCACTACCTTCAGTTCTCGGTTCCACTGATTGAAGAGGAAAAGTAGCAGACTCCCCGAGTGCTCAGAGTGAGCAATAGATGGCTTAAGCTTAGAAACGAATGGGTTTGGATGGATAAATAGAGATGGAGAGCTGTATCAGGTAATTCTTTGAAGGGATCCATGAGATACATGGTTTTATAATTAAAGGGACTGCACTTGCAACAACAGAAATGAGAAATAATGTCAGCCACCCCAAATGCAGCAAAAGTTCCTTGCTTCCATATGTAGCCAGGTTTACCAATTTAGCCTCTATTTCTATCCTTTGAGAAGAAGTCATGTCATTGACATTCTGAGGTCAAGATTAAGCATCATTCATTATGTAATTGCTTAATTTCCTGTAATCCCTTAGATGGTTTAAGTAAAAGAAATAGGTATTACCTGCATACATAACCTATCGTCTTCCCTCTTCTTGGATTTCCCTTTGATTTTTTTTTTTTTAAAGATGACCGGTAAGGGGATCTTAACCCTTGACTTGGTGTTGTCAGCACCACGCTCACCCAGTGAGCTAACCGGCCATCCCTATAAGGGATCCGAACCCGTGGCCTTGGTGTTATCAGCACCGCACTCTCCCGAGTGAGCCATGGGCCGGCCCCAGATTTCCCTTTGATTTTAAAGAAAGTGTTTTCATCTCTATGTTTCTAAAGCTAATTCCCCAAACTCCCTTTATCTGCCCTTGCCTACCTCCTCTGAAATATCACCTCCAAATATTTTGGTATCTTTGCTGTCATCCTTTTTGTCTTTCCTCAGAATAAATCTTTTGTCCCTCATATCCCTTCTAGTTACATTCAATATCTTGTATCTCTTTTCCAAGAGGTTCGCACGTGCTACTTTGATAGTCTATTCACCCATTTCTTTTTTTTTAAAACTCCACAAGATTAATTTCATCAGTTCATTTCAAGGATTGATGCATATAAGCACACAAAAGAGCTCAATTTTTTCTTTTAACTCTTTTAAAAATTTTATTTTATTATTCACTCATTTCTTTGTCGATGTATTAGCTAGAATATTTTTAGCTACAAGTAACAGGAAATCCAACTAAGAAGTGGCTTAAATAGTGAGGACATTAGTAATCACACATCACAAGAGCCCAGAGACAAGGTGGGTTCAATACTGGTGAAGTGCTCAGTGATGATATCCAAGACCCAAGCTCTTTTCAACTTTCAACTCTACCATCCCTGGTATATTGGCTGTCATCCACAGCCTTGTCTGCTCAGGGTTGCAAGATAGCATCCGTAACTCCAGGCACCACACTTCACACAACTGTGGAAAAAGGACAGTTTCTTCTAATACAGTTCTTTTAATCAGGAAGGAAAGCATTTCAAAAAGCTCCGTATTAGACTTCTATGAGGCCATGATGGATTTGGATGTGTTGTCCCCTCCAAAACTCATGTGGAAATTTGATCCCTAATGTGGCAGTGTTGGAAACTGAATGAGTCATGGGGGCGGATCCCTCGTGAATGGATTAATGTTATCCCTGGGGGAGGGGGGATTAATGAGTGAGATCTCATTCGATTAGTTCCCAACAGAGATCGTTGCTTAAAAAGACCCTGGTACCTTCTCTCTCTCTCTTGTTTCCTCTCTCTTGCTTCCTCTTGCCATGTGATCTGCTTGTACCCACCAGCTCCCTGCCACTTTCCACCATGAGTAGAAGCAGCCTGAGGCCCGTGCCAGATGCAGCTGTCCCAGAATCGTAAGCCAAATAAACCTCTTTCCTCTATAAATTACCCAGTCTCAGGTATTTCTGTTATAGCAACACAAAACGGACTAAAACAGGCCATTACCCAGAACCAGGTCATGTGTCCTGGCTGCAAGAGAGACTGGGAAAATGGGTATTTGGTATTCTAATCCTCTATAATAAGAGATAGTTCTGCTAGCAAGAAAGTAATATTTTGTAATGTTATGGTTCGTGGTAGGAAATCATTTTCCATGGTTAACTTCTTTTACTTTGCCTTCTGGGGATGGCTTGTTAGCTCAGTTGGTTAGAGCAAGGTACTAACAACTTGAAGATCCAGGGTTCAATCCCTGTACCAGCGTGCTGCTGCAGCAAAGAAAGGTTAATTTGGTCTTGAGCTCCAGATGCATATAACCAGTTGCTACTGGACATTTCCATTTGGATGATCCACAGATATCTCAAAGTCAATGGATCTGCCCTTCTTCATGGCCCTTGGCTCATCTCTGTGCTCCATCTCAGGCAGTAGCACCACCATCCACCCAGGTGCCAAGCCCAGAACCTGGGAGTCATCTTCAACCCTTCCCTTTCCTAACCCTCTCTCATCATCCCGTCTGATTGCCTCTATCTCCTAAAGCCCCTCACATCCATCCACAGCTCTCCATCCTCAGGTCCTCACTGCCTCTACCCTGTCTTGTCCCTTGGTGAACTACAAAACACTGCTTAACAAGCATTATTCAATTTGCGGGATGAATGAACATCCACTAATCATGGAAAACAAACATTTTAGTCCTCTTTTCGAATGCTAATGAAACCCACCTGAGGTGGGCGCACGGGAGCCAGCTGCAGTAGATGGGTTATGAGCAGAAGAGGATTATCAAGGATACAAAGTGTCTTAACTCTCTGACAGTCCTGCAATAGCCTGTGCTTCCCTCCTTGTGCTCACCTCATACTGGGAAGCAGAGCATGCTGTTCCTGGAGGTCGTAATAACTGAAGCGAGTAAAACTCGGAAAGCCAATTTTCCTTTCCCAAGTGTACTGGCTATCTAGAATTTCCAGTGGACTTGATGGATCAGAGTAATGCAAAAAAGCAGGACCTCCAGCCCCAGGGTTTTATAGCACCTATAAAACATGTTTTACAGTTTCTGCTCAATTTTATGCTGTTAAGCTAAACATTTGACATCATATGGCACTTTAAGCACATTGATTTATGGTAAGTCAGCAATTGCATCTGTAATAAAAAGTCCAAAGTATGGGTTTTAAAAGTAATCTACTGTATTTATTATTGACATAAACAGTTACCTGCAGTCCATTTGAACATCATCTTAGATTTGACTCATGTATTAAAGATATTATGTCTCCTACTCAGCAAGGTCACCACCAAGGTGAAAACTGTATGTGGTTGAAAATGAAAAAGATCAAATGTATAAGGATAAATATTTTTAAAATAAATGATGTATAGGATTTCATCTTTGTACATTCCCGATTAATAACCACATTCTGTTTATTTTATTTTTTACACTCACCCCTACTGCCAGTCTCCAATCCTAGCAACCACTAATCTGTTTTCCATCTCTATAATGTTGTTATTTCAAGAATGCTACATAAAAGCAATCATATAGTCTGTTACCTTTTGAGGTTGGCTTTTTTTTCACACAGCATAATTCCCGTTTTTACACTCACCCCTACTGCCAGTCTCCAATCCTAGCAACCACTAATCTGTTTTCCATCTTTATAATGTTGTTATTTCAAGAATGCTACATAAAAGCAATCATATAGTCTGTTACCTTTTGAGGTTGGCTTTTTTTTCACACAGCATAATTCCCGTGAGCTCTGTTTAGTTTTATGTGGATTGTCTTATGCTTATTTCACTAGGGTAGTTACAACTAGGGTGGCAGAATTCAACTAACTTAAGAACTACTTCAATACAAACCAAAAAAGGGAGTCTAAACTCAAAGTAATTTTTATGAGTCCATGTTAATGAGTGAGAAATGTTTATTTTTAGACACTGTTAGAGCAAGTTTGGACAAAAATGCATCTAGTTCATTTACAAAGTAGTTTTTGGCAGCATAACTTAAAAACTACCCTATATCCCTACTGCTAATTTAAGAGATGTTTTAGTTAAACAATTGGAAAAAATAATTTTAAAAATTTGGAAAAGGATTCTGTTTTTATTTTGCATTTGCAGAATTTGTATTTTTCAGATGATGAGCATTTATTGAGTTTATCCTGTATATGCTCAATAAGCACAAAAGTCATGAAAAAACAAAATCTGCATGGGCCAAAGGCACATTTGCATTGCCTTCCTTTGACTAGCTAATGTGTTTCTTGCTATTGTCTTAAGATATCATATGTAGGTTTATTTTTGTTTTCATAAATACATTGAAGGTTTGGCAAAGGTAATTTTTTTTCAAATACCTCAACAGAAGGAGATCTGCAGTTTGGTGTAAGTTTATTTCAGGGGAGTGTTAGGCTGTGTCACAAGGTCCAAAGCCCACCCCTAGGTTCAGGGATTCTCCAGGAAGACTCACAGGACTCAGTGTTAAGTCATACTCATGATTATGATTTATTAAAGAGAATGGATACACAGCAAAATCAGCAGAAGGAAAAGGCTCATGGGCTGAAATCTGGAGGAAATCAGGCACAAACTTCTAAGAGTCCTCTCCCTGTGGATTCACACGGGACATCCTCAACTTCCTCAGCAAGACACTGGAATAAGATGTGTGAAATATTGTCAACCAGGGGGGCTCATTAGAGACTCATGCCCAGGGTTTTCATCGGGGGCTGATCACATAGGTCTCCCTGTCTAGTGCAAATTCCAGGCTTCCAGAAGTATAGCAGGTATTCAACACAAACCGTATTGTTTGTACAAACAATTTAGACACAGCGAGCCACTCTTATGTTAATGGTGGGGACCCTCCTGAAATCTATGTTCTCAGATGTCAGCCAAGGGCCAGCCTCACAAGCAGGTCTTTTCAAGTAGCAGCTTAGGCCTGCTGTGTGAGTCTTTGCTGCACATAAGCCCATTTGGTGTAATACCTTAGCCTATCAATTTGATCTCCATCTCTCTCACTCCTGTGTCTTAAATGCAGGTGGATATTAACAGCTACAGAATATGGCAGGAACAAATGAACAAGAAAGTGGTAAAGTTGATTGGTCCAAGGTGACACAGAAATTAGTGTTAGGGCTAGACTAGAATCTGGGCCATCCTTGAGCCAGGCAGGAGCATTTGACAAGATCTGGGAGGCAGGGCTGGCCTGGTGGTGCATTGGAGAGTGCGCCACTTGGGAGTGCGGCAACGCTCCCGCCGAGGGTTCAGATCCCATGTGGAGACCGGTTCCCGCTCACTGGCTGAGCAAGGTGCGGGCGCAACACTGAGGGTTGCGATCCCATTGCCGGTCAGTAAAAAAGACAAAAAGGAAAAAAAAAAAAAAAA
>NW_007741493.1:4641-13725 GCF_000696425.1 Galeopterus variegatus | reverse complement strand
AGAAATTTATTTCTCACAGTTCTGGAGGATGGGAAGTCCAAGATCAAGGCACTGGCACATTTGGTGTCTGGTGAGGGCCTATTAGTGACAAAAGAAAAGTTGATAAATTGGACTTTATCAAAATCGAACATTTTTGTGCTGTAAAAAATACAATCAAAATCTACAAAATGGGGGAAAATATTTGTAGATTGTGTGTTTGATAAGGAACTTGAATCAATATATAAAGAATTTTTACATTTCAATAATAAAAGGTCAACCTAATTTAAAATGGGCAAAGGATCTGAATAGTCATTTCTCTAAATAAGATATACAAAGTCTAATAAGTGCATGAAAAGATGTTCATTATCATTAGCCCTCAGGAAATGCAAGTCCAAACTACGATAAGATACCACTTCGAACCTACTTGGATGACTATAATAAAAAAGACAATGACAAGAGTTGCAAGGATGTGGAGAAATTGAATCCCTTATATATTGCTAGTGAGAATTGAAAACATACGTCCAAATAAACTTGTATACAAATTTCATAGCAGCCTTATTCATAATAGTGAAAAAGTGGAAACAATACAGATGTTTATCAACTGATGAATGGATAAATAAAATGTGGTATATCCTCACGATGGAATATTAGTTGTCAATAACATGGATGAAACTTCAAAACACTACACTAAATGAAAGAGCTAGGTACAATATACCATATACTGTACAATTCCATCTGTGTGAAATATTCCAAATAGACAAATCTATAGAGACAGAAAATAGATTAGTGGTTACCCAGGTTTGGCAGGGAGCTGGGGAGGGGAAGAATAGAAAGTGAATGCTAACGGGTGCGGGGTTTCTTTTTAGAGTATTGAAATGTTCTAAAATTTGATTGTGGTGATGGTTGCACAGCTCTATGAATACACTAAAATCCATTGAATTGTATGCTTTAAATGGTTGAATCATAGTGTATTAATTATATCTCAATAAAGCTATTTTAAAAGAGTTAATTAAGAAAATAAAAATGCAAGTCACATACTGGGAAACATTTCTGCAAAATATACTTTGATAAAAGGACTCATATGAATAATAAAGAATGCTTACAATTCAATAACGGGAAAATGAGCAACCCAAATTTTAAAAATGGGTAAAAGGCTTGAACAGACACTTCACCAAAGAAGGTATAGGAATGGCAAATAAACACATGAGAAGTTTTTCAATCAACATTGTTAGTCATCAGGGAAATACAAAGTAAAACTATCCTGAGCTATTACTGTACATCCAATAGAATGGCTAAAATAAAAAACAAAACAAAACAAAAACCTGACAACACACAGTGTTGATGAGAACGTGGAGCAACTGGATGTCTTGTACATTTCTGGTGGAGATGCAAAAAGGCAAAGCCAGTCTGAGTAGCTATTGGGAAGTTTCCTAAAAAGTTAAACATATGCTTACTACACAACTCAGCCATCCCACTCGTAGGCATCCACTCAAGAAAAATAAGAACATATGTTCTCACAAAGACTTGTACTTGAATGTCCTTGGTAGCTTTATTCATCATAGCCCAAACTGGAAGGAACTCAGGTGTTCATCATCAGGTGAATGAGTAAACACACTGTTCTATAGCCATTCGATGGGATCCTTCTCAGCAATAAAAAGGAATAAACTTCTGAAGCACATAAGAATATGTATGAATCTCAAATGACTTATGCTAAGTGAAAGAAGACAAACACAAAAGACTATATATTCTATGGGTTCACTTATATGAAAATCTAGAAAAGGCAAAACTGTAATGAAGGAAATCAGATCAGCAGATGCCTAGGGCTAGGAGTAGAGGAAAGAGATTGACTACCATAGGGCATTGAAGGAACTTTTGGGGGTGACTTCTATTTTATGTCTTGATTGAGGTGGTGGTTACATAATGGCATACATTTGTCATATGCCATTGATGGAAACATTGAGGAGTTTAAAACCAAATACATTGAGCTTACAATATGATTTCTGGTCAGTAATCTCAGAGGAGGGGTTTACTCCAATTTTATTTTGGGTTACGCGAACCCTGAGACAAGGATCTGAGAGGCAAGAAATTTATTTGGGTGATGTGGAACAAAGAATTAACATAGGAGGCCCGGGACTGCTTTCCTTTGGCCTGCTTGCAAGGTTGGCCTTGGTTGGCACCTGCGAACTTGAATTTCAGGTTTCCCACTGTTCCCTTATAAAAATGGCTCACTGTACCTAAACTGTAGGCAATAATATGGTTTATGCTGAATATCTGCTTTCCTCTGGGAGTCTGGGATTTGGGTACATGCTAGGTAGAGGGTGTCTCCATGACCAGCAACCACTAAGAACCTCGGACACTGAATCTCTAATGAGCTTCCCCAGTACATATTTCACACATGTTTTTACAACTCGTTGCAGGGGAATTAAGCACATCCTGTGTGACTCCATCGGGAGAAGACTCTTGGACTCTTACACTTCCAAGGTTCCCTCTGGACTTAGCCCATGTACCTATTCCCTTTGCCAGTTTTGATTTGTGTCCTTTAGCTAATAAATCAATGCCATGAGCATGACTACATGCTAAGTCATGTGAATCCTCCTAGCAAATCACCAAACCTGGGAGTGGTCTTGGGGACCCCCAACACAGGAGGTGATACCAGGAGACCCTCAAAAGGGAAGGGATGATGGTCCTTAAAAGGGAGTATTATCAAATAAGTTACCAGAGTGGGAGATTGGGGCAAAATTCTTCTGGAGAACTCAGAGCCAGAATATGCACTTCAGAGTTATGCACTCAAGGGTTAAGGGGGATGTGATATTTATCCACCAACTCCCGAACTGGAATTAATTCCCTGGCACTTCCAGCCTACTCTGTGCACAGGCTGAGTGGCTTCTGGTGGCTATGGACAGCCCTGAAGCAAAGAGCTGGATTTGGAAGTTGGGCCTGTAGGTGTGGAAATTCTCTCTATATAAAAAGCATGAAATCAAACATGAACATAAGGACTATTACCCTGTCGTTTTGCATGCTGCCCACCACCTTCCCTAGCAACACACAGAGAATGAATGACCTGGGTTTTATTCCCACTGGGGAACCCTTGCCTCCTAGGAGCATTCTTCCTAAGCTGCAGCCTGGCCCAGTGCACGCAAACACAAGAGGGAGTCTGCCTTACACACAAGATGGAGATGAAGTCTTTCTTCTCCTCTCTCTGCCCTCGAGTCCTGTTCACAGGATGCTCTGCCTCTTTTTTATTTTTTTCAACTATTTACTATCTCAGTCTAATTCATACAGTCTGTAGCTGTCCCAGAGATGGGTGTCAAGTCTAAGCCTCTGGCTCAGGACATATGGCTCTTCCATCTGGCTCTATACAGAGAGATACCTGGGTATTGTGTGCACCCACTGGGGCTGATCCATCCAGCCTGCTCTTGGTAGAGTTCCTTCATTTTCCAGAAATCTCTGGCTTACAGTTTCTTCATTCTATCTTTTTCTACTTACATAGCTAGAAATTCATCATCTGTAACATGGAAGTATTAAGAGTACATACTTCATAGGGTTGCTATGAGAATTAAATCAGGTAATACAAGTAAAGTGCTTAAAACAGTGCCTGGCACATAGTAAGCACTCAGTAAGTTAACTATCATTACTACCCATGTATAATTACTATACAGTTATCTTACAGTATCTAATTGCTTCGACCTACTCATTGCAATGCAGCAGCAGACTATAATGGCAATAGGTCCTTCAGGAACTATTAACTGATTTTCAATTTCAGCCTTTGAAAAATTATCAAAACTTCTAGGCAAAATGCTCTCTCTCTCAGTTATGAGTGATTTACTTATGCAACTCCTACTTTAAATGTTGCTAGGCAGACTTAGCAAAATGCAAGGTAATGATGTGGTAACTCTTTCAAGTTCAAGGTCATCCTCTACTATCCATACAATTTATTCTTCCCTTTCAAAAACAGTCCAATATTTACAGAGAAAACTTTAAAATCCCTCCTTCTATAAGAGAGAAGCCAAGGCCATAAAATTAAAAACACTCAAATTAGAAACACACAAAAGCCACAGAGACTTACAAATGCAATGAGACAGGCCAGTCCTGGAGTTACAGGCAATTAACAACAAATGTATATCAAGGACTAGTGCAAGGAAGAGGACACACTTCGAGGAACTCCTTCATGAAGACTGAAGACTGCACTACAGGTGAACTTGGAACAAGAGAATAAGTAAGATCTCAGGACTATCTTGCAACTGGAACAAGGGTTGTAAGAGCCCAGCAGGCCTGTGCCAGTGGGTGACCATATGTGGCAGAGCTTCTACAGTGCAGAGAGAAAAATTCAGAATGGAGATGAGTTCTTAGCCACATGTGGCTAAGGGCTGTCAAAAGGAGAGATTTAACTGTTGATATCAGAACTCAGTGCGTATCATTTGTTATCAGTTTTATTAGTCATGCTATGTTTACCAAATATATAGCTTATCCTAGAAAGGGGAGTTTGATTATACTCAACTAATCTTTGTGGTCTTTATTAAAACTCTTAAAATCTTTTTTTGATATGTTTTGATATAAAATAAGGGACTCTATTGATAAAACACCTATTTAAAAATATCATCTATATGACAATTAATTTTAACAGCAAACATCATGCCTGATACAGATGACAAAAATAGCTATAATCTGTGAACTTAAAGTTTTCTTTCTTTTTAGTGTGAAAATTACCTGTTTTCTGAAATGAGCAATAATGAAAATTAAAGATGTACAGTTTAATACCTTAGATTTGCTAAGCTTTCTCTTTCCCTTTAATACACAAAGTAACTAATTAAGAAATTCTCTGGTCCTTAAGATCATCCTCACCTTTTTTCCCCCCTTTTAAAGCATCATACTTTAGAAATCCATTTAAAGATCATTTTTTTTTGAAAGCAGTGTTAAAAGAGGGACTGCGAGAGCTAAGTCAAGCGGTTTGTATTTCGCGACTGGAAACTGCTCTAAGTGAACAAACCACTGCCCTCGGCTGCAGAGGGATCTGTTGAAGTGTTACTCTCTCTAGTTCTCTGGACCTGTGTAGGCATTTCATCAAAGAACAAAAATGCCAAAGGACAAAAAGAGCCACATGATTATGGTTTAGTTCCCATTGCCATAACTTTGTTCTTAATTTAGCTGACTTTTGTTATTAGATTAACAATACCACACACTTTGTTTAAATCAGAACATGTTGAATTGGCTTTCTTTAGCCCTTCAAAAAGCTCCCTCCTGTAAAGCATGTTAGTCTTGGGCTTTTAAAAAAAGAACTTGACCCTTGGAAACTCCCGCCTAGTTTATCTAATGAACACAGAGTGGACTTTTAAAAGAGTTATTGTCCTAAAATATATGAACTCCATTTTCTTTCTTTTTTTTCTGTTTTTCAGTTTTTCTAAGCAGAATAATTGATCTATAATATAGTTTCTTTTATTGTTGCTGGCATTCCATTTTTTAAATTTGTATTTCTTGTTTAGTTCAAGTTCATAGACATTGCTCTTGTGTTGCACAAAAGAAATCATCTTTTCCAACTCTTCCAATGAGTTAACATTCCATCATAGATTTAATTTGCTGTACTGTTTTAATTATTAAATTGTATTTTATGTTAAAAAAATAAGATAAAGTATACGACTGGGAGGGATTCATCTTCTAGAATTTACCTCTGAAAGTAGTACTAGAGTGACATCCACTGGGCAAACAGCTCTAGTGGCTGTGTGAGAGAGATGTTACCTTGAGTGACAAGAGAACACTCAAAAGAATATTCAGAGGTGGATGCTCCATCTAAATAGTTAAACAGATCTATTGAAAAAGCTAATGATTTCTGCATTAAAAATTTAAACCCACTATTGTAGACATCTCTCCACGTTATTTCTGGAAATCATATGCCACTTTAAATTGGCAAAATTAAAAAAGTTTGACAGTACACTCCCCTGGTGTGGTTGTGGGAAAACAGGTATTTTCATAATGCAAAGTGCTCCAACCCCTCTAAAAGGGAAATTTGACAGTACAGATGCTCCTCGACTTATGATGGGCTTATGTCTTGCTAAACCTATTGTAAGTTGAAAATATCGAAGCCAAAAATGCATTTAATACCCTGATGAATGCATAGTAAAATTGAAAAATCTTAAGTCGAACCATTGTAAATAGAAGACCATCTATATTTAGCAAAACTATATATGCATTTATCCTTTGACCCAGCGTATTAGTCTAAATATGTTACTTATAACAAAATATGTGGAACTGGGTAATTTGTAAGAAAAAAAAACTTATTGCTTACAGTTTCTGAGGCTGAGAAGTCCAAAGTCCAGGGAACACATCTGGTGAAGGTCTTCCTTGGTGGTGGCTTCAGTGACACAAGGTTATCACATTGTGAGATGGTATGGTGGAAGCAGAGAGAGACTCTCACATGCTCTTCTTTTAACCATGCCCATGACAACCACTATTAATCCATTCATCATGGCATGGTCCTCAGAATCTAGTCATCTCTTCAAGGTTCCACCTTCCAATTTCCATAATAGGATTTCCCACCCCCTTAACAGTCACAGTGGGGAATCAAGCTTCTAATACTTAAAATTTGGGGGATACAATTCAATCCTTATCACCCAGCAATCCCACTTTAGCCTGAAGACACACTTCCAAAAATATAAAAATACTTATGTGCAAGATTATTTATTACAACATGATTTGTAATCACAAAATATTGGAAACATTAAATATCCAAATATAGTAGAGTGGTTGAATGAACTATAGTACAATGCAGTACTATGCAGGTATAAGAAAAAGAACAAAGAAGATCTGTATAAACTGCTACGGTGCTCTTCTCAGGATATATCGTTAGTAAGAGAGAGACAACTTTTAAAAACTGTCATCCATATCAGTGTTGTTTGTTCATCTAATCCAGGACATTATTTAAATTTCTAGTACCAGAAGTTTGGGGTGAATCAGGAATGGTGGAGGTGGGTGGGGAAGGCATTTGGGGCCAGGCGTGATACTGATCTTTGCCTTCCATGGGTCAGCCCTGCCGGCATGCTCACTAATGCAGTCTGTTTGGGGCAGGTCACTTCTCTTCATTTACAGATCTAGATAGACAGAGATCACAGCATATAATAAACATGTGTGTGTGGGTTTAGCTGCACGAATTGAACCAGACATTGACTGCCACGTTGTAGTTCTCACAGACCTTCATGCTCAAGTAGATGGCACCAGTGGATCACAGCCTGGGAAGTTCCTCTACTCCAAGATTTTACACTATTCTGTTGACATGGGTGTATACTGATTTATATTTCTGCCTCATTCCAAGTAGCCCCTCTTTTGTATGAAAGGGTGAGGTGGCATCAGGTGGGAAAACCCAAACTGTATTTTTCCAAATTGTAAAATCTGCTTCTGTACAGGTATGCTCCTATTTCCCTTCTCCTTGCTATTATTCCATTGGGCTCATTATTTTTATTTTACTGTTTCTCATCCTGTTCTCTTTCCTCTTCTCACTTTGAATTTCAGAGTTACCTTTGTTGCAGTTTTGTTAGAGCACTGTTTTCATATGTTTATTTCTTCTATTAAAACTATAGGACCCCCAAATATTCCACTTAGGAAAATACAGCAGGCTGGTGTGTAACAGTCACCTGTGCTGCAGGGACGTGGCAGTGGAGAGCTGTTGGGCGAGCACACCAGAACCGGAGGCGACACCCTGTCTTCCAGAGACGTCTCTCTTGCGCCATCTACTGACAATGCTGAACATCGTGCCCCTGGCCAAGGAAAAAAACTTCCACAGTGGGCGAAAAGGATGAACTCGGAGCTCAGGCAGTAAATCCACAGTAGTAAACCCATAGAAGGAGTGTCCATGTATACTTCCTATAGCTGTTCCCCCAACAGGTTAATTTTTTCTTAACGTATTTTCTTATTCTTTTTCTTTCTGCTCCTTAATATGTAATTCACAAGTATGTACACGTTTTTAAAAATTGCTTAATATATATATATTTTTTTTCTTGAACCAAGCTAGAGGGGCCTTAAAATTTTTTTCCTATTAGGAAAATGTAATATTATCTTTTTCTTTCTGATTCCCTTCACCTTTTATGAGGGAGGAGAAATACGGTGAGTTTAGTTTTGCAATTGATCTGTAAAACAGACTTCCATTCACCATGGTGGTAAATTGATAAATGTATAGATAAGAAGACATATGGGTTAATACAGAGTTGGATACATATAAAAAAAGAAAGCAAATAGAAATAGACTGAGAGAAGAATGCATACACAGATAAAAACATTCATAGTAAGATAAATGTGCTTTTTTAAAAAAATTAAAGTGTGTGGGACATAAATTTAATCAATGGTGCTAGAAATCTGGGACAATTTGGGATGGAATTTCATCCTAGGCATGGGACCTATCTTTGTTCCCAACATGTCAGGCTTTTTCCTCTTTGCCCTGACATACTCACCAATTTAATATTGAGGGTAGATCACTTCTCTTTAACTAGTTTTCAAGACCAATGATAAGAATGTGCCAGTATGGAGGTTGGCATATGAAAGGAAACACACACTCTTGCACATTACACTCAGGCACATACAGCCCTGACAGTCACACAGGGATCTGAGGGGTGGCAGCTCTGACCTCTGGGAGTGAGAGCTCCCCCCTTCCAATTTTTTACTCTTCCCAGTGGGAAATCTCATGTGTTTCTGTAGAAGCATGCTCATATTTGCTTTCTAATGCTGTTCTTCCAATGATCTAATTTGGATATTGATTTTTTTTTTATCTTTTCCTCCTCATTTTGTAATTCTGTATGCGTACCTCTTTATTTGTGTTGTCATATTGCCTCATATATTCCCAATATTTCTGTTGAGTTCTGCATTTTTAATGAATTTCTTATTCAGTGAAATATACAGTCATATATATTAATAATGTAATATCTTTTGCAATCTCTTCCCTTCTTTTAAACAGATATTTGAAGTAGGCTATAAAGTAATTTACTGTCTAAGCTTTGTCCAGTCACTAATTTGTATTGCAATCCCAGTGCATTATTTATTCTGCTTCTTCAGGACTCGTTTGCTATTAACAAGTGAGGGAAAAAAAATTATTTCCTTGGAACTGAATAAAACCTAAGTCGTTCCT
>NW_007741493.1:0-4000 GCF_000696425.1 Galeopterus variegatus | reverse complement strand
CTCAAGTAGATGGCACCAGTGGATCACAGCCTGGGAAGTTCCTCTACTCCAAGATTTTACACTATTCTGTTGACATGGGTGTATACTGATTTATATTTCTGCCTCATTCCAAGTAGCCCCTCTTTTGTATGAAAGGGTGAGGTGGCATCAGGTGGGAAAACCCAAACTGTATTTTTCCAAATTGTAAAATCTGCTTCTGTACAGGTATGCTCCTATTTCCCTTCTCCTTGCTATTATTCCATTGGGCTCATTATTTTTATTTTACTGTTTCTCATCCTGTTCTCTTTCCTCTTCTCACTTTGAATTTCAGAGTTACCTTTGTTGCAGTTTTGTTAGAGCACTGTTTTCATATGTTTATTTCTTCTATTAAAACTATAGGACCCCCAAATATTCCACTTAGGAAAATACAGCAGGCTGGTGTGTAACAGTCACCTGCGCTGCAGGGACGTGGCAGTGGAGAGCTGTTGGGCGAGCACACCAGAACCAGAGGCGACACCCTGTCTTCCAGAGACGTCTCTCTTGCGCCATCTACTGACAATGCTGAACATCGTGCCCCTGGCCAAGGAAAAAAACTTCCACAGTGGGCGAAAAGGATGAACTCGGAGCTCAGGCAGTAAATCCACAGTAGTAAACCCATAGAAGGAGTGTCCATGTATACTTCCTATAGCTGTTCCCCCAACAGGTNTTTTTTTTTATCTTTTCCTCCTCATTTTGTAATTCTGTATGCGTACCTCTTTATTTGTGTTGTCATATTGCCTCATATATTCCCAATATTTCTGTTGAGTTCTGCATTTTTAATGAATTTCTTATTCAGTGAAATATACAGTCATATATATTAATAATGTAATATCTTTTGCAATCTCTTCCCTTCTTTTAAACAGATATTTGAAGTAGGCTATAAAGTAATTTACTGTCTAAGCTTTGTCCAGTCACTAATTTGTATTGCAATCCCAGTGCATTATTTATTCTGCTTCTTCAGGACTCGTTTGCTATTAACAAGTGAGGAAAAAAAAATTATTTCCTTGGAACTGAATAAAACCTAAGTCGTTCCTGGGTGTTTTGCTATACAATAAGAAGCAATACTAAGCATGTAAACATTCTTTCATACCTATACCCTGAGTTGTTCTAATATTTCTATCACTTGGTAATTATAAGTGCAATTTTGTTGGTTAATGATAGGTCAGTACAGTTAGAATGAGTAGAAATGGGCAGAAAGGGGTTTTTCCCTGGCAATAAACTTTCCTTCTTACATGACTTGCTGACGTAACTCTCTCCTGATTTAAGGGACGCATCCATTCACTTAAGCATTTTTCAAGGTTGGCCCTGTACTAGGTGTTTAAGATACAAAGATGCACAAGGCTTTCAGGAAGTCAAAGTCCAATAGTTATAATTTCAAACTTAGGGGCCAGTCCGTGGCTCACTCGGGAGAGTGTGGTGCTAATAACACCAAGGCCACGGGTTTGGATCCCATATAGGGATGGCCGGTTAGCTCACTGGGTGAGCGTGGTGCTGACAACACCAAGTCAAGGGTTGAGATCCCCTTACCGGTCATCTTTAAAATAATAATAATAATAATAATAATTATTATTATTATTATTTCAACTTACAGGAAAGTTGTAATGAGATAGGAGGTCTGGGTTTCAGATCACTCCCTTGGTCTCAAACCACTCGCCTAGGATTCAAGCCCCTCCTCTTGATTCCTGAGCTACTGTTGCTCCTTGCACTGTTTTGGGCACCAACACTGGAGACTGAGACTGCAGGAGCTGGACTTATGTAAGTCCAGTGGCTGAGCATGCTCAGTAGAAAGGAGTTTATCCTATGAATGACTTTCCACTGGAGGCATTAGAGAGCACCTAGCAATTTTACGTGTACTCTGTGGAATTTGACCAATGAGCATGCTCCAAAGAGACCAATTGTGCATGTGCAAGGCTATGTTACATAACCTGTTACATAATCGGGAACCACCCCTCAATTGAATATTCATTAGATAGCATGAAAATGTATAGATAGCCAAACTATACAAGTAGGATCCAGGAAGAAGGTGGGGTTGTTGCTTGCTCTCTCTGGAGCCAGCCTGCACTTTGCCTGTGAGGTGCACATCTCTGACTCTTTGTGTTAAACTTGCCTTTAGCAGGCTGCTGCTCACTCTCTCGAACCAGCCTGCACTTGTCTGTGAAGTATGTTATTTCTTACTTTTGTATTAAACTTAGTGTGGCTGCTGCTCACTCTCTGGAGCCAGCATGCACTTTCCCTATGAAGTATACTTCTTATTCTTTACATTAAACCTGTTTTCACTTTCTACTGTGACTCTGCTCTTGAATTCTTTCCTGTGGCAGAGTCAAGAACTCGATAGAGGATGGGGTGGGTTGAGGTTGGCTATTTGACCTCCCCAGACCCTCTCCTCTGGTATCAGTAAGTCTAGAAGGAAAAAGTTCCTGTATATCCTGTACCCAGATTCCCCAAATGTTAACATGATACCACATTTGTTTTATCCTTTCTCTGTATATACATACTGTCAGCCTAAACAAACAGATGCTCTCTAAAAAAGTGAGTTTAATCACTAATAGGGCATTGCAATGGGAATGCCTAGTACATGCATACCGTAGTAAACCATGTGTGTTTGCAGGGAGGTAAAGGAAGACAAAGGTTTTTAAAGGAAAAATGATAGAGTATTACATAATTGTTTTGAGATAATTTTCCTTAGCTACAAGGATCAATAAAAAGGGTGACGCCAATCTGAGGTTGGACAGGCAGTTGCTGGGCAGATGTTCTCACAGAAATATTTGTGTTTAAGTTTGCAATGGCCTTTGTGTAAGGTTGTGGGTTTGCAGAGTCCTTTGTGATAGCTTTTGTTATCAGGCATATCTGCATGAGAACTCCCCCTTTGTGGCCTTCCCTGGCTCTGTCAGGAGTTTTAACACATGCGACTCCATTTTGATTCTGATTCTGACACTTTCACAACACTATGTACTATATGTTTACATTCCTTGACTTCTAAATATCTCAGTGTTTTCTAAAAACAAGTACTTTCATAACCAGTCCATTAATCAAAATCAGGAAATTAATGCTGATAGAATACAAATGATCTAATCATAGACCTTATTTAGATTTTGTTGTCTGTCCCAATAATGTTTCCTATAGCCAAAGAAATCCTGGATCATGTGTTATACTTAGTTGTCATGTCTCTTCAGTCTCCTTTAATCAGGAACAGTTCCTTAGTCTTTTATGACATTGGCTTTTTTGAGCAGTACAGGCATTTTGCAGAATGTCCTTTAGTTTGGGTTTGTCTGGTGTTTCCTCATGATCAGATTTAGGCATGAACTTTTGTTAGGTATACCACATGGTGTTGTAGTGGTGTTGTGTTCTTTTCAGTTTCAGTGCATATCAGAAGGCACATGATGTCTACCTGTCTCAATACTGGTAATATTAGCTTTGATCACTTGGTTAAGGTGTGTGTGCCAGGTTTCTGCACTATCGATCTTCCCTTTATAATTAGAAAGTCTCTGGTGAGGAGATACTTTGAAACTATGCATATATCCTATTACTCTTCAAACTTTCATCCAGTTAGCAACTATTAATGATTCTTGCCTGAATCAATTACTATTATTATGATTGGCAAATAGTGATTTTCTATTTCCACCATTCCTTCTACATTTATTAATTGGCTTTCTACTGTATGGAAGAAGATCCCCTTCTCTGTTTAGTATTTATCCCAGGTTCAAGGCAAGAATCCGCACTATCTCTGCTGCTATTTAATATTGAACTAGATGTATTAGTTAGTGCAATTACACCAGAGAAAAGACAACTGAAAAATTGGATAATGTCTATCTCCCTGAATATACAAGTTTGTAGAAATTGAAACACACAGGCTGCTGATGTGCCCTCTTTCTACATCCTCTTAGGCTGTAAAAAGCTGCGATGAATGTCCTTCCTTCCTTGACAAGAAAAAAAAGTCAGATAAAGTACAAAGTTATAATCTTAATTGAAAACATCTTATGCA
>NW_007741492.1:24234-25194 GCF_000696425.1 Galeopterus variegatus | reverse complement strand
GGGTTGGGATCCGTTGCCGGACACGAAAAAAGACAAAAAGGAAAAAAAAAAAAAAAAAAAGAACAAATTTATACCTCCAGTTTACACCTTTTCTCCAACTTTAGGTGAAGTTACCTAAATACCTCAGCATCTCCACTGAGGCATCTAATAGGCATCTCAAACTTAACATGGCCCAACATGCTCCCAAACTTGTTCCTCTTGTGATCTTTCCAATCTCAGTAAATGTCAACACTATCTTTCCAAGTGTTAAATCAAAAGCCTTGGAGTTATTCATGAGCCTTTCTGTAGCCACACTCCACATCTAACCCAAAAGGAAATCCTATCAGCTCAAATTTCAAAACACATCCAAAGTCCCGTGACTTCTCCTCAGCCTACCCACTACCATTTAATCCTAAACATGATCATCTCTTGTCAGATTATATCACTCTAATCTCAACACCCTAGCGGCTTATTTCAGATTACTTACAATTTCCCACAGTGCCAAAAAAAGGATCTTAATCCCTCAGCTCCTGTTACCCACTGATCTCATCTCCTATATTTCACCTGCTTGCTAATTCCATTCCATGCCTACCGGCCTCTTTGCTGTTCTCTAAGCATTCCGGGTATGCTTCTGCTTTAGGCATCAGTAGAGTTTGAATGTGTCGTCCCTGCCAAAACTCATGTGGAAATCTGATCCCCAAAGTGACAGTGTTGGAAGCTGTCTGAGTCATGGGGGCGGATCCCTCATGAATGGGTTAATGCTCTCCCTGGAGGGTGAGGGTCCTGAGCGAGATCTCTCTCTATTAGTTCCCATGAGAGCTGGTTAAAAGACCCTGGCACCTTCTCTCTCTCTCGCTTCCTCTTGCCATGTGATCTGCTTGTACCCACCGGTGCCACTTTCCACCGTGAGTAGAAGCACTTGAGGCCCACGCCAGATGCAGCTGTCCCAGAATCGTAAGCCAAATAAACCTCTGTTCTTTA
>NW_007741492.1:6087-21830 GCF_000696425.1 Galeopterus variegatus | reverse complement strand
TAAGTGCCGTAGTTCGGTGAAGTAATATCAAGACGCCACTTGGAATCTCTTTCTTGAAGTCGAAGTTGTCCTCTGAAAAGATTTCGGCAGATATTGTGAACCTGAAACACCAACCAAAAACTAATTTTCATGAAAATGTTAAAAATTCAACCCCTCAAAAAATTATTTTGTACATTCTTTGCAGATGATACTTTCATACTTTTTAAAAAGAAAAATATATATATTTTTAAATATTTTATTTTAATGTCACTTTTGCACAAATCAGGAAAGAGTCATATGCAAAAATTGTCATTTGGGGTCCTGAGAAAAAGGAAGGATGCTCCCCGCAAACCAAGCCTGGGTGTTGGCCATGTGTTCTCCCAGAACTGGTGCATTTGCAAGAACCTTCCACACAGAGGTCGGTCTCTAAGGCCCTGGACACTGAGTACGGAGCTCTGGCAGCTCAACTGTTTCATAGGGGCAGGGCAATGCGGGCTGCTTTGAGATCCTTTCCACTATTGCAGAGACCCCCTCAGCTTCTTCATTATTTTTTTCCTACCACAGAACATATAAAAAGCTGATAAATTAAGCTCCTGATGCTTTTTGACCTGGAAGCAAAGGTAGCAAGGCGGCCACATGCCTGCTTGTGAGAGAAAAAGAAAATAAATTTGGAGAAATACAGTAACATCCCTTATGTACCCTTGCTCATTTCTTTTCTTTTTTTTTTTTTAAAGATGACCAGTAAGGGGATCTTAACCCTTGATTTGGTGTTGTCAGCCCTATGCTCTTCCAAAGTGAGCTAACCAGCCATCCCTATATAGGAATCTGAACCCGTGGCCTTGGTGTTATCAGCACCGCACTCTCCCGAGTGAGCCATGGGCCGGCCCATCCTTGCTCATTTCTATAGAACTAAGAAAGGCCTCTGACCATCAGTGATAATAGTAGTCTCAAAGTTATTCATAATAGACCAAGCCCAGCAACAACCCAGCCTCTGCTGGAAGCCCCCGGCTCCTGAGCTGGGGTGGGGGCTACCTTGGGCCTTGGCCTTGCAACCAAGCCAGGAAGGAGCCGGCCCTGGGCCAGCCCCGACCCCCATCCCTCTTCCCTTCCCCTTTCCCCTCCGACCCCCCATCTGCAACAACATCTTAGAATATAAAGTAATAACAATAATTTAAAAATAGATAAATTTCTTAAAAAGTTATTCATAATTAAACATGCTGACTTAGTATTTGGTAAAAGATTTAGGGCATGTATTTAAATACTGCATGTACTCACTCATATGTGAGAGCTAAGCAAGAAAGAAAGAAGGAAAGAAAGACCACAGCAGTGTGTTGGACTTGCAGAGGGAGAGAACATTCCTTGGGCTACAGAGCAGAGTCGGGGGGAAAGGACAAGGGGGAGGGAGGTTGGGGATAATTGGGTGGGGGACACAGGGTACAAATGCAATTTGTGGTAATGGGTATGCTGCCAGTATGAATCTGGCCCTCACATCATGGGCACGAGGGGTGACAATCAGCTATGTATCTCGTGAATATTCATAACCAATAAAAATAAAATAAAATAAATCAATAAATTAAAAATAAAATAAAATAAAACAAATGCAGAGCCCTGTTCTCTGTCCTGCTTTGGTGTGCCCGAATGACCTATGAGACACCTCCACTTGGCACTCCGCTGCGGTCAACATCTCCAAACCAGAATTCATCAAAATTCCTCAAATTCCCTCTTTCTGCACCACCAACTGCTGGCCATCCACAGGATCGTATTTGTCAGCCTTAGCTCCTTTCTCTCTCAAATCTCACAGAAGTTTTAAAGGTCGTATAACTTCGTATAATGTATGCTATACGAAGTTATTACGATGTTTTTTTCTGTCTCCCAATTTGCTTCTTCAGCTTGTGGCCACCCATTTTTCGTGTGTCTCCAAATACCGTTTCTTGTGTATTTAAGTTGTTTATAGTTGTTTTCAGTGGAAGTGTCAGTTTGGAATGAACTATTCTTTCATAAACAGCAAAAATGCCTCCAAGTTTATTTTTAGAATTATTTCAATTGTGTATACTTTTGAATTTTAAAAACAATTATGAATGTATAGTTTCTAAGTTAAAACTTTCACCCCCAGATATTCCATTGCACCCTTAAAATGCTTTTTTAATGAACTCTGAAGAACCCCTTCAGAAAATTTAGCCTTCACTGAGTGTTGCTTCTGAGTGATATTTCACTATTCCCTCAGCTCTGCCAGCATTTTCTTAAATTTCCAGTGGTGATGCACTCCCCATGTTCTCCAGAGAGCACCCTAACTATGTTTCTTTTTGGTTCAACATTCTAAACCGAATAATAAAGCTACTTGTCAAGATGATGCTTTCTAGCAAACACACACACACACACACCCCATACTAATAAAAAGACACAAGTATCATGGGAGGAAAATGTTTTCAGACCCCAGATTACTCTGTTACAGTGGCTAAAACCTGGTCATAAATTGTTTTAGATGGAATACAGTATTTCCCCAGGCACCTCTTCCTAGTTCCATTCTTGCTCTTCTATTTTCCTTCTTCCCTCATACAGACCGGTTCCCGCTCACTGGCTGAGCGAGGTGCGGGAGCAACACCGAGGGTTGCGATCCCGTTGCCGGTCCCCGGTCCGGTACGGGGGCAACACTGAGGGTTGCAATCCATTGCTGGACACGGAAAAAGACAAAAAAAAAAAAAAAAAAAATCTTAATTTCACTTTCTGAAACTTGAAATCTCACAAAGTACATGATTTTATTGGTATGTGGAGAAGGCTGACCTGTCAAAATACTTTGACCTGTCCACGTATGACCAGTAAATTCCATTGGCACCAATGAGCCTTTTCGAGGCGTATCCGACTGTCAGAAAGAAAATAAAATGAGATGAGTTTTATTTTTTCACATATTTTTAAAATCAAAGTTATGGTTAACGGCGAACCTACCTGGAATGTATGGGTTGTGCTGGGCCTTGACAACTGTTCCAGGGTAACAGTTCTTTCTTGAAGAGGCGACCTTTCTATACTGTCAGGCACTGCACTTAACACGCGGTTTTGTGGATGTCTTCCTCTGTACTAAATGATGAATAATACATTCTTGTTTAAAATAAACACAACCATTAAAAAGACAAAAGAAAATCTATATATGCCTCAATCATTCACTCATTTATTCATTCAATCCTTATTTGAAAACTTTTATTTAGATATTGCTAAGTATAAGATCTACTAAGGATAACTATATAAATATATTTTACTTATATCATTGCATTATTAAACACGCTGAAATGATAGTGCCCTATTAAGTGAATAAGGATCAAGACATTAACCACATAACATTGTTAATATTAAATTATAATAGAAATGTAATTCTGCATTTGTGAAGCCAGACTTTTTTATGTGATGTTTGCCTTTTATTATTTAATCCTAAAGTTAAAAATTAAAGCTTTGCAACTCTTGCCTTTGGGGAATGGTTTCTATTGCTGCGCTCAATGTGGCAAAAAGAATGCAAGAGAAAACCTTGCTGTGGTTGGTTGTTTTTCTCTCTAAGCCTTCATCTTCCTACAACTGGGGTCCTTCTGTGTTTTGTAAAACAGACACAAGTTACTTGTATCAGAGTAAAGTGAGGGGTAATTGTGAATTCGGGAGAGACCTGATAATACATGCTACCAGCAGCGTGACATCCCCGACCTTTTGGGGTTGCATGCCTGAGTGGAGTCTGAGTGAAGAGGATATTGCCTCTACTTTGAAATAAATAGGGCAAAAGTTGGCTGTAAAAATGAGACCTGATAAAAATAATGAGGGTAAAAAGTTAATGAGCTCTTAGTTTATGCCAGGCATTATTTAAAATATATGAGTTCATTTAATCCTTATAACAATTCTTTGAAGTAAAAATCGTTCTTCCTCTTTTACGAAGGAGAAAACTAAGGCTCAGGGAGATTAAAGTAACTTGTACCAAATCATATAGAAAGTGTGTGTGGCAGGATATGAACACACATCTCCCCGTCTCCTGACCCGATCTTCATACTCTTTTATTCACTTCACCATCCTGACCATCTGGACTTTCTGATTTAGTTCAAGCCATGTTTTTATTTCACAAAATGATGAATTAACCCTCTCACCCCCTGTAAATTCTCACAAGTCATTTACTTTCTGAAAGTGGATTATGAAGACATTTTGAATATAGAAATCAGATCATTCTCTTACATTACCGATTTCACTTGGAAGTGCCAAGATTATTTTTGTTTGTTTTCCAACACACTATCTAAATAGTGCACTTAAATATAATGAAATCTGTCTTACAGAAACAGGGCGGGATCCAGGAACTGCAGAGTTTTGCTCCCTGGTCTCTGAGCCTATTGGGGGTAGCCTGCTCCGTGAGGTTTGAACTGGTGGAGGAGACATGTGGTCTATTCCAGTTTGCCTGTAAACATGACGACATGTTACTGAGCACCCAGGTGCAGAGACGGGGGGACAGATGCTACCATGAAGCTCCCAACCTGAGCTATTAATAACAATCTGCCTATGCTATCTACCATAAGTGAATCAATGTACAGTATATGCATGTATTGAAGCAACACACTGGACCATATACATATGTAAAAATAAATGTAAAACAAAACAAAACGAAAATGAAAACAATGTTCAAGTGGGCTGAGTTTCAGGAAGATAAATATGAGCATAATGGTAGGGAGCTACTCTAACCAGGTGTTGATATTCCAAAATTAATTACCTGCTTTTTGCACAATAACAGACATTCTAGAAATTCATAGTACCCAAAGTTTAGAAGCTGCAGGGAAAGAGACAACTTTTTAATGGTAGGGAGCTACTCTAACCAGGTGTTGATATTCCAAAATTAATTACCTGCTTTTTGCCCAATAACAGACATTCTAGAAATTCATAGTACCCAAAGTTTAGAAGCTGCAGGGAAAGAGACAATTTTAGTTTAGAAGCTGCAGGGAAAGAGACAACTTTTTGTATTGCAAGTGGGGCTATAAATTGGTATAATCGTCCTGGGAAGCACTTTGACCTTAAAAATATCTATAACCTTTGATCTGGTAGTTTTCCTTCGAGGACTACAGCACTAGGAAACAATTTAATGACATCCTTATTAAGATTGATATATAATGATGCTAACTGCACAGTATCATAATGAAAATACAGAAAAAAATGAAAAGTTTCTTTAATAGGGCAATACTTAATAAATTATCATATACCCACATGATTATTTTGTAGTCATTAAAATCTTGCTCTCAAAAAATTTGATAACATGGAAAATATAAATGATATAATTTTTTAAGGAAAAAAATTATATGAAAAAGTGCTACATCATACAATAGTAAGATCATCTAGGGTTAGAAAAAAGGCAATGGAAAACAAATATAATCCTAGACAAAATTGATAGGAAACTTACCAACAGTTATCATTCCTATATTTACGTGATGGGCATATAGGAGATCTTTGATTTCTTCTCATATTTTTGCTATTGTCCTATTGTTCCAAGGTGAAATTATAGTACTATGACAATTAGGGGGGAAATGATATTTCAATAAAAATTAAAGAAACAGCATGAACAAAATCATGGAAGTAAGAGGATGCATAGCTGGTGTGTTTGTGAGTCAGACAGATGATGAGGCTGACCAGAATCAAGGTGGGTGAGAAGAAGTCATGGGAAATAAGTGTGCATAACCAAAGAGTGTGAAATCTCTCTCAATGGGGCAAAAAGTGGTCCCTCAGGGGCAAAAAATTGTACTCATGTATAAAGCACAGCTATACATATAGATGTATGGTCTGTCTGTGGTACTGAAATTCTATGGGTGGGAGAGCAATTAGGAAAAATAGTCTAAAAGGGTTCCTTAGTGTGGCAATCATGAAAAAAAAAAGCTGAAAACATTGGTCTACAGAGAGGCAGGGGTCAAAGATGGAGGAAATGTACAATTGAAGGCACCTGAATTTATTTCAATAGGAAATAGAAATGGTTTTTGATGAAAGTGGTGGTGGAGCCCAGGTAGGCTGGGAGAAAGAGGAGAGAGCCTGTCACATGCCAGTGACGTGGGCATGGGGTGAATAAGGCATGCTAGGGGGCCACACTTAGAATGAAGCGGGTAGAGATGTCGTGAATTAACAGCGCAGACCCGAATACAGCTGGAAGTAGCAGTCCTGACTTGTGAAAGAAACACTGACCTATCAAAAAGCCACGTGGTGTTATGAATGCATCTTGAAAGAGTCCTATTATGAGTAAGTGTTGGCAGCTGCTCGGTCCTCCAAGTCCTGCAGGGGGACCTGTGCTCAGTCCCTCTATTAACTCCCTCCCTTGCTGTGGAAAGCCTGCAGCATGGTGGTCCAGGGGGTGGATATCAGAGCCAGAAAGCATGGTGGGTGCGCCCAGCTCTGTCCTCTGGTGCGATGATATTTGGCAAATTATTCAACTTCTTTCAGCCTCTGTTTCTACATCTTAGATTTGGAATAATATGAGCACCAACTCAAAAATTTGTGGTGGGGGAATAATAAGATAAAGTGTAATCCATTGACCTGGTGTTGGTAACAAAGAAAGCAGTCAATAAACACTAGCTGTTACTGCCTGACACTTAAGTTGGCTGGAAAGCTCCTTCAGAATTTTATGGTAAAGGAAGAGACAACTTCCTAAGTAGGCAATGATTTGATGTTAGTCCCTAAGGCCAAAGCTTTTCTGAAACTCCCACATAGAGTGAAACACCTCCTTAAAGATAAATAAAAACTGATAGGTACCTTTCCCTTTTACTTTTACAGCATTTTTATATACATTATCGTATTTAAACCTCCCCATAAAAGAGTGTTATGTAATTTGAAAGCATTAATTAATTATAATTTTTTCAGCAGAGGCCAGAAATCCATCCACGATCAACCCACCATCACTGTTTCATTTCACTGAGCTGCCTGTGCTACAGGTACACTGACTGACCTTATATTCTAGGATAAGCTAAGTGTATTACTGGAACAAAATCAATGTTAAATACTCAAAATTAGTGAACTTATTAGGAAGGTGTCTACATAAAATTTGATAGAGGATGCTTTGTCCAGAATAATTTATAAACCCTAATTGACAAGTGTCTCTGACGTATGTGACCTTTAGTTTATCATGAGAGAAACAAGACTTACAGTTTTGTTCCCCTAAGAACTTCATCACTATACACATTGGGGGTCTTTATTCTCTGTGAATCTGAAGTAAGAGAAGGCAGCCTCCTATATACTGGTGTTTTCTTTGCAGGAGTCTGTAATCCGCGATTATCTGAGATTCGTCCCAGTCGATGCTGTGCAGAGGAAACAGCACCAGACCCTACACCCAATGATTTGTCTTCTCGTTCATTCCTGGGGGAGAGAAATCCAGTTGGTTACTCAGGTGCAAGTGCTGTGGGAACAGGGAACACATATATTTGTGCCTTGCTAGGTACTGTCCAGAGCAGTGGCTGGCACATAGAACTTACTCCCAAGTGTTTGCTGAATGAATGGAGAGGCTATCATTTCTATTTCAATTTCAATGAAGAACCATCCAAAAGAAAAAAGATTTAAATTTCCCATTGTTTGTAGTCAAATAGCAAAGTCCACAAGATTAAGAATTCATAGCTACATTCCTCTTTTCTCATCTCTCCCAACCCAATATATAATAGTAATTATTTTCTGGTTGATGTTAGCATAATCTGTGTTTACTTTTAAACACTGACTACATTTCCCCTAGAAAGTGCTCAGGCACATCTGGATTAAATGAGATCGAAAGTGGAATTAGATTAGTTGTAAATGTATATTGCAAAGTCCAAGGCAACTGCTAAAATTTTTTAAAAGAAGCATAAATAATATGCTAGAGATAGGAGAAAATGGAAATATATAAAATATTCAACTAGAACAAGAAGGCAGAAAATGGGGAAGATAAAGAAAAGAACAAAAGAACAAATGCAATGAATAGAAAACAGTTACAAGCATAGTAGATATTAATAACTCTATCAATAATCACTTTGAATGTGAATGGTCTAAATACATCAATTGAAAGACAGAGATTGAAAAATAGTATAGAACTATGTGTTTTCTACAAGAAATTCCTGTTAAATATTTAGACACAGATAGATTAAAACTACAGGGTGAAGTAAGATATACCATGTTAAATTTAAATTAACATCCATCCTTCTTGAACAATTCCAAAAAATAGAAGGGAGCACTTCTTAATTCATTCTATGAGGCCAGCATTACCCCAATACTGAAACTAGATAATGACATCACACAAAAAAGAAAATTACAGACCAATATGTCTTATATTGATGCAAAAATCCTCAATGACATACTAGCACACCAAATCCAACAGCATATGAGTAGGATTATATACCACAAGAGAAAAAGATTTATACCAAGAATGCAAGGGTGATTTAACAAAAAGATCAATCAATATAACACACTGCATTAATAGAACAAAGGAAGAAAACCATAGAATCATCTCAATTGATACAGAAAAAGCATCTGACAAAATCCAACACCATTTCATGATAAAAAAAAATTAAACAACACATATTCAACTTGATAAGGAACATCTATAAGATACATATAGCTGACATCATACTGAATCGTGAATATCTAGATTCTTCCCCCTAAGACCAAGAATAAGGCAAGATGTCCTCTCTTACCTCTCCCACTCAGTCTTCAACTGAATGTCCTAACCAAGGCAAGAAGATAAGAAAAAAAAATTAAAGATATATAGATTGAGAAAAAACAAATGAAACTGTTATTGTTGCCAGATGACATAATTATCTATAAAGAAAATCCCAAGAATCAGAAAACAAAAATAAACACTTCCTGGACCTAATAAGCAAGTACAGCAAGATTGCAGGATATAAGATCAATACACATGGGCCGGCCCGGTGGCGCACTGGAGAGTGTGCCGCTGGGGAGTGTGGCGGCGCTCCCGCCGAGGGTTCGGATCCCACATACAGACCGGTTCCCGCTCACTGGCTGAGCAATGTGCGGGCGCAACACCGAGGGTTGCGATCCCGTTGCCGGTCCCGGTCTGGTATGGGCGCGACACTGAGGGTTGCAATCCGTTGCCGGACACGAAAAAAGACAAAAAGGAAAAAAAAAAAAAAAAACTCCTTATCAATGAAGTAGTTATAAAAGCAACAAAATAGCTTTAAAAAACTCCTTATTTTTAAAATTTCCCTATTTCTCAGGTCAATTTATTTTGCCTAATATTTAAAGGTTCTTTTCTATATTGTTATCATCAACTGTTCATTTTTATAAGATTCATGCTGCCCAATAAACAAAGTGAGAAATATTGTATTGAACCTATCAGAGCAGTTTAAAGAGACCAAAAATGTAGGCAGTTAGCAATTTCAAAAGTTTCTTTCAAACAGAAAAAACAAATGAGACTTATTATAAAGCCCTTACACTAGAGAGTAAAACAAGATTATTCGATATTCAGTTTTACCCACTGCTCCCTGAACCACACACCCTGGTTTAGGCCTGTGTTCTTTTCATCTTATGAAGATACTTGTTTATTTGCTCCTATGCTGGGTGCGTATTTTTGCCTCTTCCTTGAATATCATCCCTTTTCTTTTTCAGCTTAACAATCTTACCTATCCATTAGGGTTTAGTTCATTCTTACCCTACTTTGTGAAAGGTATGATATTTTTCCTCTGAACCCCACAGCATTTATGATCTAAAGCACACCTAATTACAAAATATATAATATAATATATAATTAGAATCTAATTGTAATAATAAAAGCTAACAGTTATTGAATGCCTACTCTATGCCAAACACTGTGGTAAATGTTTTATCCTTTCTCACAGCTTCCTATCTCATAGATCCCAGAGATAATAATATTGAGATTTTGAGAGAAAGGGACTGATTTGAGATCATGGAGCTAATAAGTAGTGATGTCAGGCTCCAAATTTATAGTCTATATACAAAGCTCAAACTCTCATTCACTCTACTATCAACTATATGGCCTCTCCTTGTGTGTGTGTGTGTGTGTGTGTGTGTTTGTGTTTGTGTGTGTGTGCACGTAGTATTCTTTCGCACGGCTTGACTCCCCCAACTAAATTGGAAATTAAATGCAGCTAAAGACCAGGAATCCTGTCTTACCCTCTATGGCCTCTCCTTGTGTGTGTGTGTGTGTGTGTGTGTGTTTGTGTTTGTGTGTGTGTGCACATAGTATTCTTTTGCACAGCTTGACTCCCCCCAACTAAATTGGAAATTAAATGCAGCTAAAGACCAGGAATCCTGTCTTACCCTCTTTCTCTGCTCCCCCACACAAGATGGGCTGTGTGAAACATAAAATTCAAACTCCTTAGCACCACTGAAGACCTCCCATAAACAAGTCTGTTTCCAGCCTCATCTGCTACTAGATCTTTGGATAAGGATGCAATTCAAGAAAAATTTATTGAATGCTTAGTATAGGCCAGATTCTGTGTCAGGAGCTCTCACATATTTCTATGATTTTTTCTCACAACAATCCCGTGGACACCATATTATTATCCTCATTGTACAGATAAGGAAACTAAAGTTTAGAAAAGTTAACGTGTCCAAAATAATACTCCTCATAGGCCTCTTGGTTCCAAATTCCCTTTTCTTTCCAATATGCCCTGCTGTTGCCAGGATCCTGTTCTCTGAACCCTCCGTACAATCACTGTTCCCCAAACCCACCCCATCTTTCATCCATCCATGCCTTTGCTCAGCCTGAAATGGCCCACTCAGAATACTCATCCACAAAAGACCCACTCATTTCTTCATGTTTCTGCCCCAATTTCACTCCAATGCAAAAGATAAATCCTCATCCTCTAATCAGGACAAATCATTCTCTCCTTGATTCTCCTGTGACACTTTTTTTATATGTATCTCACAGCATGTATTTGCATCTGACCTTGTGTTATAATTTTTGTTTCACTAGGTCAAAGACCATATTTTATTCATCTGTATATCTCTTTGAAACACCTAATATAGTACACTTAATACAAACTCAATAAATGTTGAATGAACCCAATGTAAACTCCTTGATTCTTTTATTACTTCAGTGGAAGGAGATCTTTTATAATTTTCAAATGTTAGGAGGAAAGCATTTTTTCCTCCCAAAATATAAAAAACAGCTCCACATCTTGAAGTATCTAAGTGTCCTACTCCATTAAAAAATTCTATTAAGCTTTATGAAATAATCATACTATGTTTTAGTTTTACTGACAAACAGACCCAAGTATCTTGATAATAGAATTTAATAGAGTGGCACTCTTGACAAGCTGAGGCGAGAGATATAAAGACTGATAGAATGAGAGAGAACAGTGTAAAAGCATCTACCTGGAGTGGATTAAGATGAGAAGCCAGGGAAATGCTGCGAATCTCAGAACTTCTGGACAGGGGAACACTTGATACATCAGTGTGAACACGGGAAATGAGTGTACGTGGAGATCTATTTTCAGCCACTTCCTGTTTTTCCTTCTGCTTTTTTCCTTCTGTATCAACAAAAAAAATCAATATTACAAGAAACATCAGATTATCTAATACATATACTTAAAATTCATTCTTCAAAGAGCATATTTATTTTTGAGTTACCATGGGTCTATGCTATGGCCACTGGTAAGGGAACATTTTTACTGTGGAGAGCACAGACCTGCGTGGAACAATTGGCTAATGTGACTTTCATTTTAGTGGTATGCAGAAAAACAGAGATTATACAGTGGGGCAATAAAGAGTCTTAGTATTTTATAAAAGCCCAACTAATCCCTTTGGGCTAGAAAAAGAGCAAAAGAACAGTATTTAAATTAACATGATTATTGCCTTATTGTACAAACTGATTACATAAAACTAGTTATTAATGTCTACTACTGATATTTCTATGATATGTCTCTGCTCAATTTTAAGTAGTTTAGAGAACATTTTGTAAGTATAAATGAAGACAAATGATTATTAAATTGGCTATGTTTACATTGTACTTTGCAAATAATGTCACCAACAATTAATAACAAATATCCCATTATTAGAAATTAATTGGGTATGGTTTTTACAATTTAAAAAGTGACTTCTAGCTTCTTTCTGGAGTATTTCTGTATTTTTCCCAGAGTGCATATACATTATTTTTATGACTCAAAAAGCAATCACGTCCTTTCTGGCGTGATGAGAGCTCCCGTGTGAAGAAGGCAGGAGGCCCACTTCTCACCCCAGCCACCTTCCAGGCATGGCCCAGCTGGGCTGGGGAGCACACAGCTGAGGAACAGGGGTCTTGTTTTTCTTTTCGTGAGACCAAATTCTACAAATAAGTACCTGTGGGTGTAGTTTCCCAGTGTTTTCTAATCAGTTCTTCCAACATTTCTACCACGTTTGTCCAGACGTTATCGAATACTTCGGCTGCCACAGCATCTTTGATGCAGTCATGAGGGGAGATGGGAGGAAGTCCGTGCTTCTGCCACTTCCTACCACGGTGAGCTGGTTTTCCTTCAAGACACTCGTCATCGCTAAGGATAAAAACCCATGCTAATGACTAAAAGCATCAATGGCTAAAGTTACCATAATTCTATCTACCTATCATGCATGTACATACATTTATACATATGTTAATAGACATTATTTTTAAAACACATTGTTTTTTGTAAAATATACCCAATTTTTTGTCAGTTATATTTCAATAAAGCTGGGGAAGAAAACAAACAACTAATTCTGAGTTTCACTGATCTGCTAAATTGTCTTTTTCTAGTCTCTGTTTCGTTTATTTTGTCTCTGATCTTTGTTATTTTTTCCCTTCTACTAACTTTTTCTCATTCCTTTGGGTATAAAGTTAGGTTGTTTATTTGAGATCTTTCTTCTCGATGGAGGCCTTTATTGCTATAAACTTCCCTCTTCGAACTGCTTTTGCTGTGTCCCGTAAGTTTTGCTACGTTGTGTTTCCATTTTCATTTGTCCCCAGATATTTTTGATTTCCCTTTTGATTACTTCTTTGACCTACTGGCTGTTGAGGGTATGTTGTTTAATTTCTACCTACTTCTGAATTTTTCAGTTTTCTTCCTGTTATTTTTATTTTTATATTTGTCCCCAGATATTTTTGATTTCCCTTTTGATTACTTCTTTGACCTACTGGCTGTTGAGAGTATGTTGTTTAATTTCTACCTACTTCTGAATTTTTCAGTTTTCTTCCTGTTATTGATTTCTAGTTTCATACCACTGTGGCCAGAAAAGATGCTTGCTATAATTTCAATCTTCTTAAATTTGTTAATATTTATTTTAGCATACTAATATTTTTGAATGTACCAATTTTTAATCACAATGTAAATTTTTATCATACCGTATTTGTAGCTTTTGGTTAAGACAAAATAAGCATTTAGTGCAGAGCTTCCCCTTTGCCTTTCTGGGCAATGGGTACAGGACAGCTGATGTGGCCATGAGGCCACTAGGAGCCCTGTCCATTTTCACAGGCACGCTGAGTACAGTTCTTGTTTTCTGTCTGTGCCGTGTTGTCATGAAGAAACAGAAGCAGTGCTCTAGAATATACACTTCCTGCTAGGAACCTAAAAACTTCTTGTAGGACTGATTAGTGGCTTTGAGATAATGTATGCCAGACTCAGGCGTCTAAGGCAATGCTGGGCACTTGGAAACTCTCTCCATATGTTAACTAACATACACAAACTTCTGAAGATCTCCCGTATACCCTTGGCTTATGTACCTTGTGATCTTTTCTTACTCCCCCCTCCCTCCTTTGTTTTTTATCTTAACTACTGGAAAATAATGGTGACAGGAACAAGTCTGAGCTTCTGACTTTTTGATAAGCGCACCATCCCCAGAAAAATAAACATCAACAATGAATATCTGGTGGATATATCATACTCTGTAAGGCATGGGGCTTATGAAGGACTGAAAAGAAAAAAAAAACAGCCTACTTAGTCAAGATTTTTTTTAAATTACCTAGTTGAGATAACCAGAAAATTCATTCACATTTACATGAGTGCTTTAATTTATTTTACTCAAATATAGAGAAACTTCAGATAACTGAAATGGACTTCTCCATAAGTAGTTTGGCTGAGTGACTTTTATGGATCAAATGTGTCCCCCCAAAATTCAGGTACTGAAAACTTGACCCCCACTGTAACAGTGTTAAGAGGATGGGAAATCTTATCACGGCAATTGAAAGGTGTGGCCCTTAAGAGGTGATTAGATAGTGAGGACTGTGCCCTCATGAATGGAGTGACCCATTCATAGAGTAATGCGCATGGTTCTGATGGCCGTAAAAGGAGATCAAGTGAGCAGGTTAGCTCTGTTCTGCTCAGCCCACTCTCGCCATGTGATATGGTGTGTCACTTAGAAGGCCCTCACCAGATGCACCCCTGGACCATAGACTTCCCAGCCTCTAAAACTGTAAGAAATAAATTTCATTTCTTTATAAATTACCCAGTTTCAGGTATTCTTTCATAAGCAACAGAAACGGACTTATATAATGATTGAAGGAAAAAAAGTTTTCCTTTATACCCAATCTATATTCTATATGCGAGCCAGAGATGCACAACCTATGGGAAAAAGCAGATTCTTCATGGGAGTTTGTAGCACATCAGGAATACAATTTTTGCATGATCATGGTGAATCTTTAAATTACTTATAAAGTACATAATCCCAAATAAAAAATCCTTTAATATTACATTTGACAAAGCTCATATCCTTAAAAACATTTTAACACAGGCATCGTTAAAAATTTTAAGGGTTTCTTAAAAGCCTAAATTATTCTATGAGTCTGTATCCTCTTTGCTATAATGAATGGATGTCACGGCACGGTGACATCAAACACAGTATGTTTGAATG
This sequence comes from Galeopterus variegatus, assembly GCF_000696425.1. Taxonomy (NCBI): domain Eukaryota; kingdom Metazoa; phylum Chordata; class Mammalia; order Dermoptera; family Cynocephalidae; genus Galeopterus; species Galeopterus variegatus. Next base: position 7,064 of record NW_007741492.1, on the reverse strand, counting down.
GCATAATGAAATTTATCAAAATGTATTAGTGAGCAAAGGAAAAAAGGATGGAGCTTTACTTCTTCTGCTGCTACTGCCTTAAGGCTTAGGATTCATTGCAATGAGGTGGTTTTTGATTCTGAATGTAGCCCACCTTTCACTGTGCCTTTGGAGCAAAAGTTGAAGTTAACTTCTGTGTGTGTGTGTGTGTGTGTGTATGTGTGTGTGTGTGTGCTCCATATATATTTTACGTATGTACATATATATATACATACTCACACACATATACACATACATACACACATCATCAACTTAGAATCAGGGCATCTTGCAAAAAAAATTCTCTGTACCCACCCNACATAGATATCTATGATAAAGTTTAATTTATAAATTAGGCACAGTACTCTTGCACTTTGGGACCATTATGAAGTAAAATAAGAATTATTTGAACTCAAGCACTGGGATACCATGACACTCAACCCAATGATCAAGATGACTACTAAGTGACAATGAGCAGGAATGTACACAGTGTGGATCTGCTGGACAGAAGGATGATTCACATCGCTGGCCAGATGGAGTGGGATGGTGTCGAGCTCTTTTACCTGCCCGTAATCCTGCCAACTGGGCCAATTGTCGAGCTAGGGATGGATTTGGTGCTCACAGACCCCTCAAGCCCATTGTCCAGACTGGGTCACAAACCCTTCACCTACCAGGCTGGGTCTGCAGACCTCTCACATGCCAGGCTGGGTCACCAGACCCGTCACGTGCAGGTCTATGAGCTAGGTAACCAGCAAACAGGTCCTTGGATGCTATAGGTTGGAGAGGATGGCCATGTAGGGCAGATACCCAAGGCAGACACCAGCCAAGTTGCGGCCCCGTGCATGCACACTAACTCCACCCACCCACACACAATTTGCTTACAAAGAATGCGCCGCATCATCCCCCAACCAGATGGGCAGGCAAGGGAGCCTGATTAAATTATTCTATTTTCCCAACAG
>NW_007741492.1:0-646 GCF_000696425.1 Galeopterus variegatus | reverse complement strand
GTAAGGGTTTGTGTACAGCAGAACTAGGCACACTACCCTGGAAATGCTGAAACCCTTCATCGGCTGGCAGGATGAGCTGTCTTCCTAGAACTCTGCAAGGTAAACAAAATAAGAAGCTACTGATATTGTTGATCAGACAAGGGAAACATGTTCTGTGATTTTAACAGTAGGCTACAATAATGATTTTGAAGGTATGCGTATGACACGATAAGGTGCCAACTGGTAAATCAGAAGCATCCTGATGTCACAGAAAAAGCACAGTCTTTGAGAGGGTGGGATGGACTGTTCTCCCCCCTGACAAGAGTCTCGAGGTAACATTCTCAGGCTAAGCCACTGATATCATTGGTTAGTTTGTTTTTCATATGCAAGATAGAATAATGACCATTACCTTGTAGGACTGATTAGTGGCTTTGAGATAATGTATGCCAGACTCAGGCGTCTAAGGCAATGCTGGGCACTTGGAAACTCTCTCCATATGTTAACTAACATACACAAACTTCTGAAGATCGCCCGTATACCCTTGGCTTATGTACCTTGTGATCTTTTCTTACTCCCCCCTCCCTCCTTTGTTTTTTATCTTAACTATGGAAAATAATGGTGACAGGAACAAGTCTGAGCTTCTGACTTTTTGATAAGCGCACCATCC
>NW_007741491.1:27941-28482 GCF_000696425.1 Galeopterus variegatus | reverse complement strand
TGCATGGTACATATTTACTGAATCCCTAGTAAATATGGAGAGTTTGGTGATAAATATAAGGAAAATAAAAATAACCTATTTCCTGTTTTCTATGAATTTATAGTTTAGTTTGGGAGGCTATGGAGTAAGAATAATAATAAAAGAGCAATAATAATAATTTATAAATCAATGATGTCGAGGGAATTAAGAATTAATTATAGATTATAAACTTCCTGAGGGCAGGGATTCTGCCTGTCATATGCCAAAATACAATTTAGGGTGACCAAACATGTTGATTTGCCCAGGACTGAGGTGTTTCCCAGGACACAGGATTTTCAGTGCTAGAACTGGAAAAGTTTCAAGCCAACCAGGACAAGACCTTGGTAAATAAAGCCATCCAAAGAGATTCTAATAAAATGAATGTTCACATGAATGAGGTTATTAGAAAGTATTCACTCAAATTGAGTTCTACAATTTTCAAGTTCTTTTTTTCAAATTTTTTTTAAAATTTGATTTGTATTTATTTTTATGGGGTACAGTGCTTTGTTTCAGTGCATGCCTA
>NW_007741491.1:16723-25194 GCF_000696425.1 Galeopterus variegatus | reverse complement strand
GCCTTTTAATCATGTCTGGGTCTTATGAAGTGAGATACAGCTGGGCTGGTGGAAGTTCCAGCCTTGGACTGAGTCTTTCAGTAAACTGCACTCCCTACAGTTCTATCTCCCTGACCGTCTCCACAGGGTAATGGTGTGCCAATCAGAAGGTAGATAAGCTTCCCACATTGAACCCCAATGTTCTCCCTGTGGGCCAGCCAACCCCTGCACTCCAAACACTTCTGTGGGGTGGGCTGTATTCTGGCCCCTCTCAATGATTCACCAGCCTTCAGATGGCTCCTTTCTTTGGTGGGCTGGGCCCCTCACTCCTGTGTGGGTCCACAGGAACCCTATCAGTGGTCTCAGTAGCCTGGGGCTGGTATGGTGCACTTCGAGACCTTCTTCTCCCCTGCAGAACTCCAAGCAACTTCACACAAAAGACACAGCTGCAGCTTTTGTTGGCTCCTACTCCATTATTTCTGCCCCTTGCTGAGGCTGGCCCTGAAGCAGCCAGAGCTTGAAATGATCTGAGTCATTCCTTCTTTATGTCACCATGACTTCTCCTGTCCACAGGAACTCTGTGGGTCTCTCATCCTGTTCCCCCTCGCAGCAGTCCCTGGTTGGCCATCTTTGCTTTATAATAGTTGTAAGTTGATGAGTTGGGGGAGAGAGTGGCACTGGGAACCATCTATTCTGCCATCATGATGACATTTCTCAAGTTCTATATATATTATCACAACAGGGGTCTGAGATGACTGAAGAGGAAACTGAGTTTAATAGAGATTAATTATTTTGCTCCAGTTCCCACAGATTTGAAATAGTTGAACTGGGAGTGAGGTAGAAGTCCAGGGCTGCTCAAATCCAAAGGCCCCAAGGGCAAGGGAAGATGGTGCTCTCTAAGTTCTTTGCTCAGAATCTCAAAAGAGACAGAAAGGTGGAACTAAAATTGAATTCTTCATCCTAGGGAAACCAGTCATCTTTTATTTAGGGAGAGCCATTTTGTTTTTGTTAATACACACACATGCCCAAGAAAGTTCGCTTGCCTCCCTCCCTTCCAGCACCTGCTTTGAAGCTGACCAGAAGCTCCAGACAGAGCCGAGCTATTTCCAGCAGCTGTTTCTCAAATACCTAACTTTGTTTTTAGATCAGAGCTTGGGTATGAAGCTCTTAAAAATTGTGCTGTTTCAATCAAATAAGAGCAGAAGCAGCCAAAACAATCAGCGCCTCACCAACAGCCTATGTGAATGCCTCTTTGTGTACTGGGTGCCTCAGGAATGAGGTAGTATGGGACTGTTTGTAAATCCTGTTTCAATTTCTCTCCCCCTCACTTCTTTCTTAGAGAGATGTACTGAGAGAGAAAGAGACATCTCTATCTCTCTCATTTGCTCTTTCTCTGTCTTTTTCTCTCTCTCTGTCTTCTTTTTTTATAATAACATATTTAAATTCCAAATAGAATGAGAAAGATGGATCCATCCTAAAAACACAAAATTAGCATTTTGTCATATTTGATTGAAACCTTTTCATAAGAAATCAAATGTTACAGATTGGGTGGAAACTCTTAGTCCCTGCCCAAACTCACCCCTCTCCTTTGCTCCCAGAGACAACGCCATCAGGAACTTGGTATATGTCTTTTCCAACCAGGTTCATATACTTTCATTAAGATGTATGTGTGTACGACCAATAGAAAATAGTGTTGTGTGAATTATGTTTGTACTCTTCATTGATAGTTTCATACTGTATACCTCCACTTAGATCTTAAATTTTCACTGAACACTTGTTTTTATAGGCACAATCACGTGGATATATAACAAATTAGCACATCGATTTTACTTGTTTTATGTTATTCCATTACATGAAGATTGCACAGTTTTTTTATTCTCTAATGTTAAATGCTTAAATTATCATTCTTTACTCACTCTTGCATTTCTGTACTTCTACAATAAACCTATGAGGTAGACTTTCATTCATGATCTCTGTTGTACAGATAAAAAAATCAAGATTGTGGTATATCAAATAATAAGTCAAATTTATACCACTGATAAGCAAACTACAGGAATACAAAAACAGGTCAGAGGAACCTTAAAAATGTTTTTCATACACAAAAGACTCCATGAGAAAGGAAGGAAAAAGAATAACACTTCTGGAGTACTGACGAAGTTCTTAATGTTCCTGATTGTAGGCCCCTGCCCTCTCTACAGCATTTACTTCAGAAAATTTGCAATTGTACGTTATTTCTCTACCCGTTTGAGATATAAATCTCTCAACCTCTTGCTAGTTTTACAAGCCAGGAAAATCTTTCTCAAGGACCTGGGAACATCCCTTTGAAATGCAATCATGAAGAAAGATAGGGCCCCTGTGTTAGTCTGTTTCTGTTACTTATAACAAAATACCTGAAACTGGGTAATTTCTAAAGAAACAATATTTATTCCTTACAGTTTTGGAGGGTGGGAAGTCAAAAGTCCAGGGAACACAGCTGGTGAAGTCACTCTATAGCAATGCAGGGTGTCACATGGCAAGAATGGTGGAAGAGAGAGGGAGAGCTCCTCATGAGACCTCCTTTTAAAGCCCACAGAACCACTCCCATGACCTCCATTAAAACATCAACTTATTAATCCATTTACTATGACATGGTCCTCCCAATGTAATCACCTCTTCGAGGCCCCACATTTCAATCATCATCATAGCATTTCCCACTCTCCTAACACTGTCACAGTAAGGGTTAAGTTTCTAATGCATGGAGTTTGGGGAACACAGTTCAATCCAAAGCAGCCCAGTCTCTGTGGGAAGGTAGGAGCTTAACTTCAGTAAGTATCAATTAGCAAACCCAGATGACCTAATCACATTGACCCATCTTACCCCTAACATCCTCCAGTACTTTTCCACTAGCTCACCCCAGCATTTAAAAATCCTCCTGCCTTTTGTTTCAGAGAAGTTGAGTTCAATCTCCCTCCCCTATTGCAATGATCTTGACCCCTATTACAATAGTCTTCAATAAAGTTTTCCTTGCCATTTTTAAAAAGTGTCTGGTGCTTTTTTTTTTTTTTTTTATCCCTATCTATTGCTGTAGAGCTAGGGCTAGGGTCTGGAGCTCACAGACCTCTCACGCCCATTCACAAACCCTTCACATGCAGGTCTATGAGCTAGGTAACCAGCAAAAAGGTCCTTGGAACCTTGGTTAAAGTAGGAATAGTCTTTACTCAGCACACACATGTCTAGGAGCTAGGCAGTACAAAGAGAAATGCAGAAACTCCACTGCTACTGGCAAAGTCAAAAGAAAAACTGAGCAGCTGCCAGCAGAGTAAACATGCTCTATTTTTAGACATGAGCTCTCTGCCAGCCAGCCTGCTTCACAAACTGAAGAAAACACAATAGCAATTAACTAAAAAGATACATTGATGCACATGCACACTAACTCCACCCACACACAACTTGTTTACAAGAAATGTGCTGCTCCAACCCACAACCATACCTAATCCAAGGGAGCCTGACTGAATTATCTTATTTTCCTCATAAATGTGTGCCACATGTTTCCACAAACTAGACTCTTTCAGAGAAGATTATTACCCAAAACAGGCTTCTTGCTTCCCCTTTTCATGTTTCCAATATTTGCTAAAAAGAAAAATGCAGAGTTACAGATTTTCTAAAATTTTTAATATTGGTGATACTCTTTAAACCACCAGTTAAAGATATCAAATTTAAGGACACAAACATCTTTGGTTCCCATTCTATCCATTCTTTCTCTCTCATTCAAAACAAGGAGTTTTCTCCAGAGTTCAGAGCATTGCTAGGATTCTCCCTAATCCACAGCGTTGAAATCACCCAAATACCACTCACATAACTCATATATCTTTCTATCAAAGGCAATCTTCTTTAATCCTAGGCTCTGTCACTGCATATCTAGTCACTCTATGCCCTGTAAGAAAAAAATCTGGAGACTATGTAGGAGCAGTTGTATGCTGGCAGAATACTGTGTCTCAGTCTCTGTATAAGTTATATGGTGGCAAAATAAGTCATCCCATTTCAGCCTATTGACTTTTATGTGGTACATCGTGCTTACTTACTCCAATGACATGTCCTAAACAATATTAGTACAGGTTATTATCTACAATGTAAATGAATGCAGCCAGAAGCAGGAAGTGTTTTCAGAGCAAGTACAGCATTTTGAATTACAAGACAAGTGTATATTGCCAAATATGACGAAGGATTAGAGAGTAGGACAGAGAGGAAGACATCAAGAGGCATGTGGTAAGGAATTACTAGAGGTTCTAGGTACACAATGGAGAGTAAGAAAATCCAAAGACAAGTTATACTTGGCTCTCTCCATAAATGCTATTTCTACCAGTCACCTATATTACACCCCTAAATAAATCACTTTGGTGGTCAAAATTTCCACTGCTTTCTTTGATTGGTAGGCTGTAAGGACAGTAAACTAGAGTGTAACCACAGAATAGTTAATAATAAGATTTCCAAAGCTATATTTGACACATAGAAGGTACTTAACAAATGTTTTCTAGTCGAAGCAGAAGAGTGATATGGAAATCAAAATCCCTCTTAGTTTGATCTCCATAGGGATTGAAACCTTGGAGAGAAGCAAATCTGGTTGGTGTCTCCCACTTGGATGGACAGCAAAAATGTCAATTACCATAGCACATCAACATTGTGTTCAAAGGTGTTTGTTTTCTGGTATTGTATCAACAAGGCTTAGCAGTGTGCTGGCACGCAGCAGGTATTACACAAATACATATTAAATCATTGAACTGAGAAGACCTGGAGACCATGTCTCATGGAGTCCCTAAGGTAAGGTATAAGTGGTCATATATAGAGTCCTGGATCTAACACCCATTATCCAATATGAGCCAGAGAACCAGATGTTGAGAGCTAGAAACAATTGAGTTGGCGATACATGGGGGTTTGAACACATCTTAAAAATGTAGGCCAAGGGCCAATAAATCTTAGAAATGTAGGCCAAGGGCCAATAAATCTTAGAAATGTAGGCCTGGATCTTGCACGTCATTAGTGAACACATGAGTGTTTGAGTCATTTACACTCAAAGGAAATGAGATAGGGCAAACACAGGAATTTTCATCAGTTCACTAATGGTACCACATTTTACAAGAAAGTAATTCTTCCACTCTTTCATAAAATAAACTTGGTTATTGTAAGCCATTGGACTTTCTCCTACCATATGACCTTAAGATTAAACACTTACTCTTTTTATTCTTCTACCTCAGTGCACAAGACTAGCCTATCTGTAATAAGCTTAACTGGCTGCCATTCACAACACCTGGTCTATACACAAATGGCCAGATGTAAGATTAAATGAGATACAACCCGTAAAGCACTGGACACAGTGCCCAGAACATAAAAAGCATTAAATTCAGATTGGCTCTGACAAAATTATAAATAGTAAGGGTGGGCTATACTATTATATTTGAAGTCAGAAAAACAATTTCTTTTCTCAACAAATATTACCAACAAGTGGCAACAAGGTTTATTGAGAAAGGGCCAACAACACTGAGATGCTATTTTCATTGCTGTTGCTGATTATTTTTCTGAATATCACATGTGTTTACAATGGAAAAAGTCAAAAAATCCCTTTTACCAAAACCTTTTTTAAGCTTCTTGAGAGGCTTAATAGACAGTAACAAGGAAATTCATATTTTTCTCAAACACTGCTCAAGGCAAACTATATTTTACTATTTTTCAAAACCTAATATCTTCATCCAGGGAAAACAAATTGAATTACTTCGAAGCCCATGTGGAGCATTAGGCTCATCCATACACCAGGGATCCTGAATACGCTGCAGTAAATGGCACTGATAGGATCCTGCTGACTAGTGGTAGAACAACTTGAGAGGAAAGTATGAGTGCTTCATTGTTACTGGGATTCATAGAAATTCTCATTCCCATCCAATCAATTTGCTCTTCTAGAATGTATTTTGGAACCATATTTTAGTTTTAATAAAATAAGTATTTAAACCACACTGTAAAAATTAAATGGTTGATCCCTCAGGATTATGTGGACACCTGGTCATGGGTTTGACTGTCTCCCAGTGATACTCTGACACAACCCAAACATATAAAATTCAAAGGAGTGTGTGTGTGTGTGTGTGTGTGTGTGTGTGTGTGTGTGTGTGTGTGTGTGTGTGTGTGTGTTTAGCCACAGCCAAAGACTGGAGAAGGGTTGGAACCAACCCACATACCTCAAATTTGAGGGGGTTTCAGCAGGAAGGAAAACACAGATGGTCTTCCATTCCATCCCCAATGCAAAAGGAATCCTCTCTAACTCAGCCAAAAACAAAAGTAAAGCTCTTCATTCTTGCCCCAGAGTTGCAAAATATTTTGCAGGTGGGTGGAGGCCTGGACACAAAGACAAACTGAAGTGTAGTTGGACTAAGGGTTTAGGGGTAAGGTCTGGCTAAAGCCAACAGGAAGCAGCAATTTTGCAATGATGCTCACTGCCTTGGCCAACATCCTGCAAGTGGCAGGAATGGCTGACTGATACAAGACCTGCTGAGCAGCAGATGAGAAAGGGATGAGTGTCCTAGCTCAGTAACTCTCAAACCTGGCTGCTCACTAGAATCAACTGGGGAGTTTTGAAATCCAACTGACACGCAGAACCCAGCACAGATAGCTGCGGTGGGTGCTCAGCATTGGTATTTTTAGAAAGCTTCTTGGGTGATCCTAACGTGTAGCCAGGGTGACATAAGCAGATCTGAACAAGGTATTTTTCCTGCCCAAGAGTGAAACACATATTGTACCTCCAGTTATGGCCTTTTGACTATCTTGAACAAACTTAATCTGCTTGTTTGTTGCTATAATCAAAGGACTGGCACATATTAGGAATTCATTCATATTGTATGAATGAATAAATGAATGATCACTAGCTAGCAAAAATACTACAATAAAACGAGCTTTTCCTTTACTCTGTAACTCACTCACTGCTCAAAACCCTTAAAATTTGCATAGTATTTGCTGAGTCATTCAACTTTTTATGTCATCATAAAGAATTTATGAAAAAGTTACAAAGATATATATAAAGTATTCATCACAATGCAGTTCATAGATTTGGTAAGTCAATTATAATATATCCATACAATGAAATTCTATGCAGACATTAAAATCATGTTGTAGGTTATATTTTAGTATAGAAAGCTGTCTACAATATACGATGATAAGGAAAAAACACACTAAAAGCATAGTGAATCAAATAATCATTTTTCTTAAATAATAACTAACTAAATAAATAAAAATGTGTGTTTGTTTACCTGGAAAAATTCAAGAGGTATAAACACTAATGTGGTTTTCAATGGAAGATACAAATAAGATGGCTCTCAGTTTCTTCTATCTTTTCTTTATATTTTTCCTCAATTACACATTATTTTTAGTAATTGCAATTTTTTCATATGTAAAATTTTGTTTCCAAAGATGGGAGCAACTATATCCCATCCCCATTCCAGGTCCATCTTGATTTCAAAATCTTCACAACTTGTGTATAGGGTCAGACCAAGATACACAAATGGAGAAGTTGATCTTTGATGCCCTTTTGCATACACAGGAGTCAGCTTTCATTATTTATGCTGACAACCACTGACTCCCTCAAATCTCCACCCGAAACTAATAATTTTGTTTGACCAGTACATGTAGTTATATCCATAAAACATATTTCTTCAGGACATTTGTTTCCATGTGGAATGAGGCTAAGTTATCTGGAATAACTATTTCTTAATTCAAATTTGTGTAATGCCTAATCTGCCGTCACTCTCAGGAAGAGTTGCATTTTGAGATATGGATCAAAATACAGAAATGCCTCTAATGTGATGACAGTTTTCAAAAACAGGACCATGGTGAAGATCTTATAAGTATTTCTCTCTGACAGTGGGAGAAGGGACATACAGATACCAAAGGAGATGGTCTGGGGAGGCCCGATGGCTAGCCTCCATCCACCCTGTCCTATAGCAGGTTCTTGACTCCTCTACAGGAAAGACTTCAAGAGCAGAATCAGTAGAAAGTGAAAGCACATTTAACATAGCTAAGTAAAGAACACAGACTTCACAGAGAAAAGTGCCTCCTAGCTCCAGAGACTGAGCAGGGCCCACACTAAGTTTAACACGAAAGTAAGAAATACACATGTAGAATTTAGTACAAAGTGGAGACTGGCTCAAGAGAGTGAGTAGCTGCCCATTAGAAGTAAGCTTAACACAAAAATAAAGCATAAACACTTTGCCAGCAAAGTGCAGTTTGACCTCCTCCTGCCAAACTCCGCTTTTATAGTTTTGCTATCTAATACACATTCAAGATATCTAATGAATATTCAACTAAAGGGATGATTCCCAGTTATGTAACATAGTCTTGCATATGCTCAGTTGGTCTTCTTTCAGGGCACGGTCACTGGTCAAATTATATCACATGCACTGAACATATTCAAGACGATGGAAAGTATCTCAACATAATTAAAGCCATATATGACAAACCCACTGCCAACATCATCC
>NW_007741491.1:12972-14777 GCF_000696425.1 Galeopterus variegatus | reverse complement strand
AAAAAAAAAAAAAGAATATTCTGTGCTCCTTAGCATCTCTAGTGAAAGGTCATTAAAAGGATAAACTCCACTTTACTGAGCATGCTTGGCTACTAGGGTTATATAATGCCTTTCTACTGAGCATCCCAGCCACTGGATTGGCATAAGCCAGCCCCCTGAAGTCTCAATTTCCCCCTTACTGGTGCCAAAAATAGGTCCAACAAGCAACAGTAACTCTCCTTTAGGGGAGGGCGTACAGGAGAGGACTGAGACCTTGGGTAATGGCTTGAAACTCAGAGGTGTGTCCTGAAATCCAAACCCATGGAAATTGGGCACCTCCTATCTCAACAGTATGGGGGAAGAGGTAAAGACTAACAATGATAGCTGGAAATGTTTGAATACTTTCCTTGTGCCTGATAATGTTCTAAGCACTTTGGAGGATGAAGGAACAGAAAGATTAAAAACAACATTATAGTGTATGTACTATTAATATACCCATTTCATAGACAAGAAAACAGATGCCAAGGAGTTTAAAACTTGCCTAAGGACAAATAAACAGTAAGCAGCAGAGCAAGAATCACATCAGAGTACTCTGGCTTCGGTTTCTGCTCTTTGACTGAATATATAACAAAGCTATATATGTAGTGCCTTGGGTTGAGTGTCCCCCCAAAACTTAACCTCCATGGTGACTGTTGAGGGGGTGGGAAATCCTATTATGGTAATTGAAAGGTCAAGCCTTGAAGAGGCGATTAGATGGCAGGACCATGCCATAATGAATGGATTAAAAATGGCAGTCATGGATGTGGTTCAGAGGGCTTTAAAAGGGGAATGAATGAGGAGGTTAGTCTCTTACTCGATCTGCTTCTACCATCTTGCAATGTGAGACACCTGGGTACCTGTCACCACCACCAAGACCCCCACCAAATGTGTTCCCTGGACTTTGGACTTCCCAGCCTCAGGAACTATAAGAAATAAATTTGGGGTTTTTTTGGTTTTTTTTTATAAATCACCCAGTTCCAGGTATTTTGTTATAAGCAATAGAGACAGACTAATGCATGTAGTTTCTAGAGCTTCTAAAAGTCACAGCTTAACTTGATCCAGTCCTTAACACTGATTGTGTTAGTTTCTGAGATGAGTAGATACAATGGGTGAATAAAACATGATCAGGGCCCTCTAGGGGCTTCCACAAGTGTAGCAATTAATTCCAGCTACGGAAGCAATCCAAAATTATCAAGTACCTTTTATCTTCTAGGCTAGTAGTTCTCAAAGTGTGGTCCCTGGACTAGCATTACCTGAGACCTTATTGCAAATGCAAATTCCCAAGCCCTGCCACAGAGCTGCTGAATCAGAACCTCTGGTGGTAAGGTCCAAAATCTGTTAACAAGATCCTCCAGGTGAGAACCACTGCTTTGTGTGCTGGATCTTGTGTTTCGCAAGTTATCTCATTTAATCCTCACAACAGACCTTTAATGTTGGTTCATAAATCCAAATGAGGAAACTGAGGCACAGGGAGCTAATTTAATGTTGCCCAAAAGGCACGGCTAGTTAAATGACAGGCTGGAAATCTAACCTGCCTCTGTAAGAGCTCCTGCTGAGGTGGCATGAATGGATTAGAGCGCATCATTTGACTCTGCTTCAAAGCAACCTTCTTTGGTTTGCCTGTGGCTGAGCTATTAAAAACACTCTACAAAGGTATTCCGAGGAATACAATTGAATGGGAAACTAAGATACACGCGGGCACTTATCTCATAAAAAGGTTCTACTTATGAAAGGATGCTATAGTGTAATTAGATTCCAGGAGGCCAGAAAGTAAAAAAAAAAAAAAA
>NW_007741491.1:9546-12539 GCF_000696425.1 Galeopterus variegatus | reverse complement strand
AAAAAAAAAAAAAAAAGAAAAGAAATGTGGCTCTTATTTTAACTGCTTCACAATAATGGAATGTTGCCGAAGAGTTATTCACACAACAGATGCTGTGGAGATATGTGCTGATTCTGTGGGTTGCTACATAAACCCCACTGCAGCAAAGCCTCCAGTCTTCATGCACAGAGGCGTAAGTTCTCCCTAAGCAGTCTAATGCTTGCAGTAGAACTATAAATTGAAGCTAATGGGGGAAAATGCAACTCTTTCATTCAGACTTTCTGAAAATATTTGCCTGCTATGTTTTGTGCAACAGAGATGGCACACAAAAAAAGACAGTATTTATTCTGGGTGGGCTTCATTTGGAGAGCCAGATTAGGGAGGGTAATCAAGTGCATTTCATTTTTACTTAGTAAATAAGTTAAATGGTCCCTGTGGTTATTCATTAAAACTTTTATGGTATGTTCATCAATTACCAAACAGCTTGAACAAAGCAGAGGTAAATTAACTTTCAGAAATCCACATGGCTTGCCAAAAGGAGTGTACTCACTCAAAACAATTTCATTGGTTTAAAGTTCATCCAAAATACTATTAGCTTGGAGTCCAATTTTGAACTGTCAAGGGGAATATATACAATGGTAATATCAGATCATTATCATGGCATTCCAATGCAAATGGCCACAATTTAATTCATTATCACTAACATTACATCTTTATTTTGCTACCAACTGGTGACTGACATTTCCAGGGCTACAAGAAGCAAATGCTAATTAGACCATGGTGTACTCTTACCCTTTCTTCTTTCATTGTATTTTTCCTTCTTTAGGGAGACACGCAGGAGGCTACTTCTGACCAGCTGCTGGCCCTTGACACTCCTCTCCTGCCCTTGAACAGCCTGTTGCCCCCAGGATAAAATGAAGCTCCTGTGGATTTCTAGTTCTGTGCGTTGTGGCTCTACAATGGAACCTATATAATGAAATAACCTCTTCCTTAAACCACCCACCCAAACTAATTTAGGAAATCTAAAGCCATCTCCAGGGTGACAGAGCACAGGCATTGATATGCAAACAAACTGCCAAGAAAGTTCAAATTTGCATTTAGAATGGACTAAAGGAGAAAAAAAATAGCTTTCTGTGCTGTTCCTTGCATCATCACAGTTTCACAAATTGCTAATCTCTGAAATCATGCCAGAAGGGAAATTCCTCAGCTCCCATTCATACTTAGGTGGACTCATTCATCTCTCAAAGTGTGCCTTTTCACTCCCAATGTGAGATGAGAAAAAGTTGTAAAATCTCCAACAGCTCCAGCAAAATGGTTTTGTGTTCAAATGAAAGCAATTAGTAAGAATAAAATCAAAGATCTTAGGATGTTTAGGGTACAGACTCAGGGAAAGGATATAAAATAGGGATTTTTTTTTTCACTTCCCTCATATGACGCAGTAATTCTGCCTTTAAGACAATGTCCGTTTCCAGAAGCTCCATGAAAATGTTATTTATTCAGTAATTATGTAGCTATAATAATAATAATGATAGTAGGCATTCAATAGATGGCAGTATGTGCCATATCCCCAGTAACTGGCTTTGTATACTTCAATCTTCAAATCAATCCTGGAAGATAAAAGTCAATTACCAATGAGGAAGATGAACCCCGGAAAGTTAGTGTCCAGGGCAAACAGTAATAGTAATTCCAGTTACCCAGGGCGATGGGTGACTTAAGTGTGCACTTCCTTTGTCTGCCTTCCCTTCTTACCTCACCACCCACTTCTCTACCCGCATTCCCTGCACTTTCCAAGTCAGCTCCTTTCACTCAAACCCTAGTGTCAAGGTCTGGTTTGGGGGAACTTAAATTAAGCCAACAGAGATGGCATGATCCGGGAGTCAAAAATTCACTTGTCACATGATAGACACTTAATACATGTGTGTTGAATGTGAAATGAGTAAACTGTCCCAGTATTACTAGAGCAAAAAATAGAGTAATAGATGACAAGAAATTTTTAAAAATGAATGGATTTGAAATGCTTTTCTCTATACTGAAATCCAGCTGGGCTAGAAAGCGTTCATCCTTTAACATGATTGATATATATATAATTTAACTGAAATTTAAAGTTTAAAGCAAAGTTACAATTAGGTAGGTGTACCTTACTTGGAAGTAGGCTTTAGAAAGTTGGCATGCAGAAAGCCACCGCTCTTATTACAATAACTCACACCTGATGCAGCCCTCATGGCATGAGGTTGGGTCCCTCCAAGGAAACATTTCTCAATAACAGCTGTCCAAAACTGGATTTTCTCATCCATCATCTAATCACTAATAAATTTCACTTTAATAACACTGTATATTTCAGACTGAGAGAAAAGAGAAGCCTCCTGTGTCACATGTGCTATTGTTCCCATACTTCTGAAAAATAAGTGTCCTGCTGAAAAAGTACGTGCCCCGGAGCCTGAGACTAATAGGAATTTCAAGGCCTGTTTTATGTTTGGAACTTAATCTTTCTCTGTCCCCCATGTCAGCCAGCAAATACAATTTCATAATAACACAACTCATCTCTGTGTTTTTGAACTTGGCTTTGGATTGGGGATCATTGTGTCTTTGCCTTCAGATGTCTCACTTTGATGTATTCTATTTCAAAGGAGAGATAAAACCCAAAGTTCATTCTCACAATGGGACATCCTTTAAAGCCAAAGAGAAATGTTGGTCCTCTTTGTGGCACACAGCAGCCCAGATTCACTTTGAGATTCTCCCTTGAAAGCCTCTGGGCAAGTGCAAAACGGCTTCCAGTGATTTATTCTGTGCCACTATTGGAACAGAATTGCTGTAGCTATCTCCATGGCACAAGTGGGCAGACTGAAGGGGTGGGAGTGAAGCAGGGTGAAGACCTCAGGGAGACACGTTTCCTCGTTGCCTCTCCCTAATTACTAGCCATGTAGCTAAGCTCTTCGGCACTAATGGCTCCACTGGGTATAAACAGGCTCTATATGTATGTGTGTGTGTGTGTGTGTGTGTGTGTGTGTGTGTGT
>NW_007741491.1:7399-8910 GCF_000696425.1 Galeopterus variegatus | reverse complement strand
GTGTGTGTGTGTGTGTGTGTGTGTGTATATATATATATATATATCTTCAGAAGTTTAAATCTGAGCAGAGGACCAAGGGATCTATTCAAACCCACATTCTCCTATCTCTCTTTTTCTCTTTCAATTCAACTCTAATTATGTTTTTTTTAAAAAGTCTTCTGTGTATTTTTCTATTAGACACAACACAGTTCACTTTCTAAAACTGTTTTCTGTTGGTCTTTTAATTTGCCATTCTATTTGGCTCATAAATTTCTCACAATCTTGAGGAAATCTTTTCCTAGATCCTTTTCCTCCACCTTCAATTTCTAATAGATTTTGATTTTCACAGGGATGCATAAGTTCTTATTTGTCTACATGTCCCCAGTACCTAAAACGAAGTCTAGAATGTATTAGTTACCTAATAATATGTTTGGTGAGTGAGTGAAGGAATGACTGAATAAAATTTTAACAATTTACCCTTCTCTGAATCCTCCTCCTTTCTTCATATTGCTCATACATGTCCTATCTTGCAACAACAAAAAGCTTAATATTTTTATATTCTGTACCTCTAAAATAACTTAGTGGTCTGAAAGCACAAGATGACATATCCTCTCCTGCCCTCTTCTCTAGTGAGAGAAATTTTGTAACCAAAGAAACAGAGCAAGTGACCACCCTTTAAAAGATAGAGTGTTACCTCAGCAGAAGCTAAATTTCTGGGGCTATCACTCTCTACTCCACACCCCCTCTCATCTTTTTTGGATTACATGTCATATCAACACCCTGATACTGCCATGAGTCTCACTGGTAAAATGTCAACCAAGGTTTTAATGGCAGCAATGATGTAATTAAGCATAAGTAGAATCTTGTGTCACTAGTTGGCAAATGCTCAATTGACTTTATTTGTGAAATATATCCTGAGTACCAAACCTGAAAGCCATCATGTTAAGCACTTTAAAGGTTTCTTTTTAATAAGACAGCAATTCAACACCCAATAAACTACAATTCCAAAAAGAAAATAAAACATGGAATATGGATAAATGTCTATGTTTCATGGTTTAAAATGATTGATATCATCAAGGAGCTTCAAAATAAAGTAGTATTGGGAGTTTAGAGGAGAGGGGTCAAGACTAGCTGAGTGGGTCACAGAAAGAAAGCTTCAAAGAGGAGGTGGCATTTTAACAAAGCCTTAAAAGAATGAATTAATATATGAATTAATAATATTCCAGTGGTATGTTCTTAAAAATAAAAATAAAATAAAAAAAGCCCTGCTTTGTTGCCTTGGATAATTTCCACATTGTTAACTACTCATACCATGTCCAACAACCAGATCTCAAAATTCCTGAGAACTTAATGATTAACTCTCAGGAGCCCCTCCAATACACCACACTTGATACATTTTAATGTAGGCAGCCCCTCTTATGACTACATGTTGAATACGAATTGGAAAGATCCAACTCATACTACAGGAAGAACATGCTGCTGCAATGAAGGAAAACTGATTTAGGGAAGAAAACTAGATAGAGTCTGAAGTG
>NW_007741491.1:0-7386 GCF_000696425.1 Galeopterus variegatus | reverse complement strand
ACTCATACCATGTCCAACAACCAGATCTCAAAATTCCTGAGAACTTAATGATTAACTCTCATGAGCCCCTCCAATACACCACACTTGATACATTTTAATGTAGGCAGCCCCTCTTATGACTACATGTTGAATACAAATTGGAAAGATCCTACTCATACTACAGGAAGGACATGCTGCTGCAATGAAGGAAAACTGATTTAGGGAAGAAAACTAGATAGAGTCTGAAGTGCTTTTAGCTGACCCCCGTTCAAAGAGTCATGATAACACCTAGAAAAATTGTCCTCTATCTTTGAGAAGCTCCGGGTCTTAGCTTGTGAAAAGATATTGGCATCTTGACTGAATCAGACTATTCCATTAAAAATGTTATCCTATGTTCCCATTTTTCAAAATCTAGGAACTCTATCTATAATACCATAGATTCGGGAATACTAAATCTATAATCTCTTTCTACAACCTCTATCTATAAAGATTTCTTGACTGAAAAGCAGTCATGAAAGGAAAAATGAAGTTAAAACAGAAGAAGCCTGAGTATTTCTCTATGAAACCCAAGTTGGCTGGAAGTCAGGGTTTCTTTGGGCATTTGCCTGATGATGGGAGAGAATTTGGCAAAGGTAACCCAGGATTCTGGAAGAGCTTGTGTTTTTGTTTACTGAGCCCAAGGGTTTATTTCTCAAATGAATTTCTTTCTTATTGTGATGGTAGTAATCATGAAAACCCTCCTGGTAATAAGCTCTGTGAAGATTCCTTGGTTAAATGGGCTAGAAATATTGGCATATGACACATTTCAATATGCTGGTTTGAAATACTATAGCCAAAAAGCTCAGGAAACCTTTTCAAGCAATACCAATTGTTCTGATCCTTAGCTGGAATCCTGAACAACAGGCTCCATGCACTGTCTTGCTGCCAACATCCTGGGCACAAGTAGAACAGACACTTCCCCAGTTACATTACTTGGTGTCCAACCCCAGAATGAGCAGAGAGATTTTAAAAGGTGTTTCTTTAATGGATGAGAATGTGGGCTAGTTGAACACCAAGATCCTTTATCAATATCTAATGCTACAGATCTAAGAGCTATTCAGTTCTGAAAAAACTGAACTGCAAAGGAAAAAGGTATGACATGAATTGGTCACTAACTTACTGTGTGATCTTAGCTGAGTCAAATCACCCCGATCAATCTCCGTCTCCTCACCTATAAAGTGAAGGTGCTGGATTGTCTAACTCCCACATTTCCTTCCAAATCTACAAATCTAGAGCTCTAGTACTGTCAAGTGTTCTAAACTTTTCTTGTAGCATTGATCTCTATCTAAAAGACTGATAAGCTACATTCATTCAAACCATTTAAAAAACATTGAGTTTCTTCCATGTGGTACCTACCAAATTTAACCCTGGGGATACAAGAATTAAAGAGAAAGGATCCCTGCATTAAGTTGCTCACAATTGGATAGGAAAACCACAATTGAAGAGACAAATGAAATATGTTATATTAGTATAAAGACCCCTCTTACATTCCCTCCAAAGAGTTATAGTCTTTCAATGGTTGTTGGAATTGTATAGTAAGCAGGGCATTTAAAGGTACATCACATCAGCCTTGTCTCCCCTTAGGTTTGGCCTAGACAGTGGAGAAAGTTATGCTAAATAATACAGGTCAGTCAAACCAGGCTGAGGTTTTCATCTCAGCCAACCTCATTTTTATTGATTCGCTAAGGTGCCTTCAGTGTTACCTCTGTAACCACTATAGACATTAGGATCAAGTAAACAGGGATTTTACTACCAGCTCTGCCTCTTACTAACTTGGAGATCTGACAGTTTGCACTCATGTGTCAGTTTTCTCATCTGCAAAAGGCAAGCATATTTTACACCTCATTACAAGCCTCAAAGGCAATGTCTGAAAAGAGGCCAGCATAGTAGATACTCAATAAATGTGATCAGTTATTAATTTTAGTATTATGCTATATGCATATATGAATGCCTAGCATAAACCTTCTACATGTTTTAACCTGGTCCGTAATATTTGTATGAGGCAGGGCTGGGCACACGTTTTCAAGAGAAAGTTTTGTAGTCATTCTCACTGGATCTGCAAAATATTCATGAGAAATTATGATGTTATCTTTAATTTTTCCTCTATTTCTTTCTTATCAAGGCTGGTATATCTAATTCTCAATATTAATCCCATGTTAATCCTCCCTTCCCTCTTCATGTCTCAAATTATGAATGCTACTATATTCCAACAAATAGTCATAACTACTCTTAAGGACATTTATTCAGGTATCAACAGAGAAAAAAGAACCCAAATTTAGCCAGGTCAGTTGGGGTGTCAAGGAAGGTTTTTAGGAAGAAGTGACAATGCTTGAGTTGGTTTTGAAATCCCAGTGAGCACTGAGAGGAAAAAAAGAGGGGTTCCAGTGTTACGCAAAGACACTGGGACATGACACTCATGCTGCCTCGGGTAGCTCACTCCCTCCTTGGTGAAGAATGCAAAATGAACAACTGTCAGGTGGGATTGTCGGTAGCTGGGGACAAAATCTGAAAGAGCCTTGAGCGCTGTGCTAAAATATTTGAGCTTTATCTAGAAAGCAAGCATGAACCCCTGAAGGGTTTGAAGCAAGAGGCCTGTATCATCAGATTTGCATTCTTAAAGGTCACACTGGAAGCAGGATGAGGTGTGGACTATAGGAACAGTATACAAAAGTGGGGAGCCACCAACTAGGCGGCAGTTTATGCATGGCCTTATTCACTAACATCTTGCAAATTTTGGGTCGTCTCACTCACACACATAAAATGACAGATAACCAAATATTCTGTTTTAAGTTTGAACGGGGGTGGGATGGGAGAAGAGTAAAGTGTAATCAGCAAAAACTTGCTCTCTACTGCCCTACTAATTGGCTATGCATGTCTTCCTAGTATCATGGACAGTTTCCATTTGAGAACAAGTCTAAGCCATGATTCATCCTTAATTATCAAAGAGCAAGGAAAACAAACATAAACCAAGGACCTCATTTGAATCTTTTATTTCTTTTAACTGCTTAAAGATTATAGCCACAGGCTTTTCACTAAGTTATAAGGAAAGGAAATGCAATAAATAGATAGGTAAAGACTATTTCTCTAGGGAGTGTTGTGAAAGCAATCTAAAGCAAGGAGTGCTGAGTGCCGTGGAAACATCTGATATGCACCCCTCTGCATATCTAATTAGTACTGTGTAATCTGCTTCCGGTAATAAAGGCAAATTTCTGAACCTCTCTCCCATTGTTCAGATTGCAGGATGGCATGGGGACCCTGCCTTATGGGAGAGGGACCTGCATAAAGGGGAGATCTGAGTGCTTGACAATTACTATTAAGTGATATATTACTGAAATATAATATGTTACTGAAGTATAAAATAACTATAATAGTGATGATATACATGTCCTGATTTTTCATAATTATCTAATGAGTGTTTACTATGTACCAGACACTGGAATAAGTGCTTTATACTCATATCATTTAATATTGAAGTAGGAACTAATCATTCCCATTATACAGATGAGGAAACTAGAGGTAGAGGAACTGTCCAAAGTCATCCTCGTTGGTTGGAAAATGATAGAACACAAAGTTGAGTCCAGATCTCTATGACACTAGCAGCTATACTCTTGACTCCTACTCAGTACCGCTCTGTCATATGGGATCCTTCACAGTCGCTAATCATTCCCATTATACAGATGAGGAAACTAGAGGTAGAGGAACTGTCCAAAGTCATCCTTGTTGGTTGGAAAATGATAGAACACAAAGTTGAGTCCAGATCTGTATGACACTAGCAGCTATACTCTTGACTGCTACTCAGTACCGCTCTGTCATATGGGATCCTTCACAGTCTGGATCCACTGAGTTGTCCACCATTTCCTTCCCCAAACCTCTCTCCCACTCTCAAGGGGGTCACACACATTCTGTTCCTCACTAATTCTGTGCAATAAATTCTCTTTCTGGAGCTCTCTCGCTCCTCTTCACCTGGTGATCCTCTCCTACTCCTTTAACACTCAGTTCAGATATTATTCATCTTAAAACCAGAGATTCTTTTATAAAAAGTAACTAACTGAATACATAAACTACCCAAATTACTCCCTCCTCCACTTCTCAAAGCATGAGTTAGATCATGGCTGGCAACATGTCTAGCACATCTGAATAAATACACAATGGCTTAGAAATTAAATTTTTATGTTAATTAACATCATAAAATCCTAATATGTATTCCAGTCATAGTACTTAAGTTAAAATGTTATGAGGAGTCTACAGCTGAAAAAATGTTTCAAGAGTTAGTATTGGCAGTCTGAAATCCAGAAATGTAAAAATACACAGAATAACCAAAAACTGGTGAAATCATAAAAAATCACTTTCAGATGAAATATCAGATTTATCATATAGTTACTTTCAGAATGTGAATATATCCATTTATCTTTTAAGCCTGTTGATAAAGATAAAAAATTCATATATTTCACATATATTCAAAAATTGATTAACAAAAATTTCATGTATCTTCAAAATTGATTACCAGGAGATCCAAATATACTGAACTGAGACAAGAATTGGAGATATGCTGCTCAAATCCCCCTTCACGGATAAGCTTGGAGAAACTTATGTTGAGTGGAATAAGCAAAGCACAGAGGGATAAATACTGCATGTGCTCACTCATAAGTGGGAGCTAAGTGAGAAAGACGGAAGGAAAGAAAGACCACAGTGGTGCACTGGACTTGCAGAGAGAGAGAACATACCTAGGGATACAAAGTGGAGTAAGGAAAGGGGGATGGGGAAGGAGGTCAGGGATAATTGGGTGGGGGACATGGGGTATAATAGCAATTTGTGGTCATGGGCATGCTGCTAGTATGGATCTGGCCATTACACCTTGGGCACAGGTGTTGACAATCAGCTTTGTATCTCATGAATATTCATAACCAACATAAAAAAAGAAAGAATTTTTTGCCTGGGTGTAAGCAGTGCCACTGGCTGATAGCCTCTGGCTCTTAGCTTCATCACAGTCATGTGAGCTTTACAGCCAAGGTCCTGTGACCTGAGCAAGGCATTTCTAATCTCTGTCCAGGAGCTCCCCGTGTGTTACTCCTCAATACACTTTCTGCACTCCTTACCCTGGCTTGTCTTATTTCCCAGAGAACTCAATCTGTAGATATTACACACATGTGTACACACACACACATACACACAGTTTCTACTGGTTTCCAGTAGACAGGAAACCCAGGCTCTCACATTGCGAAAACTATAAGGATCTGAGGAGTTTGACAGCATCTGTCTTTATAAAAACCTGCCCCAACCTAGGCTCCATGAAATAGTGTAAATTTCATTCATTGTTCTCTGCTCTCCTCCTT
This sequence comes from Galeopterus variegatus, assembly GCF_000696425.1. NCBI lineage: Eukaryota > Metazoa > Chordata > Mammalia > Dermoptera > Cynocephalidae > Galeopterus > Galeopterus variegatus. The sequence continues at coordinate 2,035 of NW_007741491.1, read as the reverse complement.
TCCATACAAGAAGCTACTTTTCTTGTCTTCATCACAGCTAGAGATACAGATAAAAACAAAAAAACAAAAACAAAAAAAACCCCAAAAAACTCATCACAGCTAGAGATACAGATAAAAACAAAAAACAAAAACAAAAAAAACCCCAAAAAACTCATCACAGCTAGAGATACAGATAAAAACAAAAAACAAAAACAAAAAAACCAAAAAACTGACTTTAATTTCAATTATTGTCTTGGAATGTGTTTAATTATTCTGCCCCTAGTTCCTCATCTGTATTAAAAGAATAAAAACAAACAAACAAACACTAATGCCCAGTTCATGTAAAGTACCCAAAACTAGGCTGACATCTCGGAGGCACCTCATACAAATTAGCTCCAGTTTATTCCAGAGAAATTACTCTCATTTCATCAGTTAATGCTGAAATATTTCTATTAATCAATAATAATTTTTATAGTATTAAAGGCATCATAGTCTATACTTCCTCCTTCTCAACCCTAAGTATGAGATCTACTTTGATAACATCTGTAAATTCTCCAATTCATTAATGAGATTGATGTGAGTTAATTTTTTAATTTTGCTCACCAGAGTCCAATCCTGACTAATCATAAAAACGTTCCAGCGTGTCTCTCTACCTCCAGCTGCTAGACATGTCAATCAAAGGCTATTAATGGGCAGAAGGATGACTCTACTCCTGCTCCAGGACAGCTTTTGTCTTTATTCCCTAGTTAAGCAGGGTCCCCACAAAACACAGTAGAACACTGAAAGAGAGTTGAACAGAGGGATCTGGGTGGTGGGCCCACACTTAGCACATTCAGCTATTCACTTATTTCCTTTTATTTGTTCATTCCTCATGTCATTCATTCAACAAAAAATTATTGAGACTGCATACATGCTGGGTTAAGTGGTCAAAGCTGGGAATTCAGAATTTTTAAGAGAGACCCTACCGCCTTTGAGTTCACATGCTAGAGAAGGTGATGAAGGTATTATTCCCCATGTTGACCTTAAAAGAACAAAATTTATTTCTTTTTAAATATGTCCCAGTGTCTTTCCACATTTTATATTTAGAAACTTTTGCTCTACTAAAATAATTGGCATTTAAACTTTGAAAAAATTTCAGACAAAACAATATAACTTTAAAAGTTTTCCCCTTGCATCACCTCCTACCCTCCGTACCCAGCTATGGTCATTAAAGCAATGTATACATGCATGTGTGCATAAACGTGTGTACATATGTGTGCAAAAAAAGATGAATCCATATACTTTTCATATTCAAAAATATGTTACAAATTTCCTTTTCTATTAGTACATATTTTACTTACTAGCACAGAAGCATTCGGGGCTAGATTTTATTCCTCATCTCCATCTCCCAAACCTTCCTGCTACTCAGTCTGAAACTTCCACCTGCAGTAGTTTTTCCTCTGTATTAGCCTTCTATTTCCCCTCTGGCCAAAGAATCAAGTAATCATTACCTTAGGGGTAATTTTGCCAGAGAAAGAGAGTATCAAATAGTTACCTTTGCTGTGTCTTTAGATTTTTCTTTTTAAAAACTGTGTCTGAAGTTCAATTTCTGTTCCTAGATTTTTTGCTTGCATTGTACTCTGGGGGCAAGAAATCATAATGTCATCTCTCATAAGTACCTCATGATGACTTTCGGAGCAGTAGGATTTGTCAGAAGTTGTACATTTCCTCTTTCAGGTCCTGTATGTTTTTCCTGGTTTCATCATGCTGTCTAGCTGTGTTTTCTTGTATCTCATTCAGTCTCTTTAGGATTAACACTCGAAATTCCCTGTCATTCATTTCAAGGGCTTCTTGTTCTGTAAGATCTAGAGTTTGAGATTTATTGACTTTTGACTTTTGGTGGTGTATTTTCTTGGTTTTTTGCATTTCGGGTATCTCTTTTTGGGTGTTTGTTCATTTTGGCAGGGATTTTCTCTTGGTTCTTGGACCTCCGATTCAATTCTCGTAAAGGAGTGGTTTCTGCCCTTTGCTATCAGGGCGTTTTCACACTCTGTGAACACTAGATGGGGCTATTGAG
>NW_007741490.1:24875-25205 GCF_000696425.1 Galeopterus variegatus | reverse complement strand
GGCACAGAAATGGCAGCGTGACATCCTCCTCTGCTTTCTCTTTCTCTTTGCACCTCAGGTGAGCAGAAGCGGGTTACTTAAAATCTCTGGTTCTTGACATACTCTCACCATTGGCCCATGCACGGCAGTCTAAGGTTTATTCGTAGATTTGTTTCGAACCATTTTATCAGCTCCCAGGAAGTCACCACACAACTCAGAACCTAGAGCAGTGACGACACTGCGCCTTCATCTGACTGGTCCCGCCCGTCCTGGGCCTGGCCTCCCCCAAACCCATCCTGAATCCCATGTTGCTTCTTCCTTTTGCTTCTAAACAAATAACTTTTTGCAATA
>NW_007741490.1:22475-22714 GCF_000696425.1 Galeopterus variegatus | reverse complement strand
GGCACAGGTTCTGTAGAAGGTGTTAAAAAATGTGTGGTAATGACTGCAAATATAAAAGCAAAAATTTGAAAGATATTTCCATTTAGAAATACCTTTATAATCAACTAGAATTCAATTCATAACAGTTTGCTTTTATACAATTTTGAAATATCAATAGCCAGATTGGAATGATTAAGCTGTGGGTTTGTGTACTGTTGTTGGGGTGTGTGCATGTGTGTGTGTGTGTGTGTATGTGTGTG
>NW_007741490.1:16428-16854 GCF_000696425.1 Galeopterus variegatus | reverse complement strand
TCTCAACAGAAACTTTGCAAGTCAGGAAAGAATGGGATGATATATTCAAAGTCCTGAGAGAAAAAAAAAAAAAAAAAAGCTGTCAGCTAAGAATACTTTATCCAGCAAAGCTATCCTTCAGAAATGAGGGAGAAATAAAGACCTTCCCAGACAAGCAAAAACTGAAGGAATTTATTACTACTAGGCCAGCCTCACAGGAAATGCTTACGGGAGTGCTACAACTGGAAATGCTTATGGGAGTGCTACAACTGGAAATGAAAAGGTGATAATTACTATCATGAAAACATGAAAAAGTACAAAACTCACCATAGAGGTAAATTCATAATTCAAACACAGAAGACTCCAGTGAAGTAATGGTACCATGCAAACCTTCAGTCCTCTAGTATGAACATTTAAAGTCAAAATGGTCAAAAACCAACAATAACT
>NW_007741490.1:12652-13012 GCF_000696425.1 Galeopterus variegatus | reverse complement strand
CCAGGCACAGAAAGAAAAATACCACATGATTTCTCTCATATATGGAATCTGAAAAAAAAAAGTTGCTGTTATAGTGGTAGAGAGTAGAACAGTGGTTACCAGAGACTGGGGAGGGTAGGAGGGTAGGGGAAACAGGGAGAGGTTGGCCAACGAGTACAAAAGTACAGTTAGACAGGAGGAGGAAGTTCTGATGTTCCGTAGCACAGTAGGGTGACCGTGGTTAACAGTTTCGTTTTGTATGTTACGTAACAGCTAGAGGAGAGGCTTTTGAATGTTTCTGCCACAAAGAAATGATAAATGCATGAGGTCATGGTTATATTAATTACCCACACCTCATCATTATACAACATATATGTATCA
>NW_007741490.1:10229-11056 GCF_000696425.1 Galeopterus variegatus | reverse complement strand
GTCCCAAAGCAGCATGCAGGCATCCCCAGAGGAGATGGTGCTTGGTGGTGTGGCACCAGAGAATCTGCACCTGCTCGGTGCTGTACCTTGGGCACTTCTGTTTCAGGATACTCACAGCAACTTTTCCAGCATGGGTGTGCTCCACAGGCTGCAAGGATGCATGGGCTCCCTGCAAGCCTGTCATTTTACAGCAAATGGCTCCAAAAGAGTGTATGACGCCAACTCTAAGCTGGAGATCAGTATGTGTGAGGTTTATCGGGGAGTACTCTTGGGATCAACCCCTGTAAGCAAAGGGAAGGAGTTAGGGGGGAAGGTTCTGGAGCTGGAATGGGCTTTCACACGTGTTGTGGCATGGGGCCAGACCTTTATATCAGTATTTATCAATCTTTGGATGAAAACTGCCCAGGAACTTGCAACGTTGGGGTATAACCTCAGATGAAGTTGCTGTCGTCAGCCTGGGCAATTCCCTGAGGGGGCTGACAGGTGAGGCCTGCCCCCAGCAGAACTCCCAGCAGCTCAGAGAACAAGTCTTTCCCTCCTGAAGGGATGCTTCACAACACCCCTTGTACAGGGATCCAAGTCTCTGTCTCTGGGTCTCTGTGAAATCATTCGTTTGAATTTGCATCCCAGCAGTGGTAGCACTTGTATTTCTCTTTAGGAGAAATCCAGTGGTAGCAATCTCATCAGGACGACAGAGGGCCTGGGAGGTGCTAGAGGATTTATATGGATACTGCATGTACACAGTGAGCATGCTGCTTGGCTTAGATTGTATTTTTACTCAAGGTGGCTTTAGAACAGTCGTTGGGGATTGAGGTGAAGAAGACCTA
>NW_007741490.1:8135-8569 GCF_000696425.1 Galeopterus variegatus | reverse complement strand
AGACAAAAATTATACCATTTAAATATTAAATGTGTGAGGATTAAAAGGAGACAGAGAACAAAAACCACTGTCAATATGATAGGAATGATTTCCCAGCTTCTTCACGCAAATCCTCCACTCAGGCGAGGCTTTCTCCTCCTATCCCCAAGGGCTTGCCCACAACTTTACATCTTGGATCATGAAACCTTGGCTGCCCTTCTCTGTTCACCAACCCTCACCACCCTTCAGTGATCCCTTCCTCACAGATAGAATGCCTCCCCAACTCCATTGGCCAACAGTGATTTCTTTGTCTAAACACTTAACTTTGCCACTTACATATTTCATGCTTTTTCTTCTTGAGATTCTAAGTCCCACAAACATTTACTAGGGAGGACCTTGCAGTCCTGGAGGACCATGGCCATGGTACCCCCATACTACCTAACGCAGTGCTGACA
>NW_007741490.1:4794-6479 GCF_000696425.1 Galeopterus variegatus | reverse complement strand
AACAACCCTTTTGGGGCCAGGAGCAAAATGTATTCAGAAAGAGATTTCCCTCTGGACACCGCTCGTCGCTGCCCTGCTGCCGAGGTCAGGCAGAGCTGGAGTTCTGCTGCTGCCAGACTGTTTACATGCAAGGACAGCAGGGCCAGAGGTCGTGGGAGCCACTCAGGCCCGGAGCCTCCCAGGTCAAAAGACAATAAACACACCGACTTTCAGAGCTTTTAAAGAAGCACAATTGAGCCAAACAAATTCTCACTTTGGACGTAGATTCACAACATCTTGTGGCAGATGGAAATCGGACTGGAGCGAGAGTGGATTCGAACAGAAATAACATGAAGTTTATCAGAACCAAAACGGGCGGTGGAGGGTTGACGCCTGAAACAGCACTTCACGCACATGTGAACTGGAGTTAAAACTGAACCAGCATTGAAGAGAGGGATAAAACTCAGGAGCAAGGTTCCCAGGAGCCTCATACGAACCCACGGAGAGGAAAACGTTCTTCAGAAAATTTGTAAACGTACTGAGTTGTCACTGTGATGTAAGCGAGAGAACTCAGTGACGTGACTGCAGAGGACTCGAGGTCAAATGCAGACTCACAATTGTGATGCGTACAGGGATTTTTTCAGCAAATACTTGGGTATATTTAATTAAAATGCCTTTGTGACAAAAGTCACCTCCTACAAAAAAACTGTTTAAATATTCTCCCTGGAAGTTGTGCCCCAAATTTGACGACTCACATCAATTATCTGAATAAATATGGGGAGACTTGGTACCCCTCGAGGCATTGTTTGCTGAGAAGAGGATGCTTTATTTTACTTTTTTAAATATTTAATTTAATTTTATTAATATTATTTTTTTACATTCTATGATGATGTTGTGGAGCAGTTGGGAGGGAGGGAGAGGGGAAAGGGGAAGGAAATGGGATGGAAGAANAGTTGTAAATTGGTTGATTTGTGAGAGAGAGTGACACTGGGGACTGTCTGTTCTGCCATCTCGACTGCAAGTCAGAAGAGGATGCTTTAAATGCCCTAGATCTCTCAGAAAATGTTCAGAACCTTTGGTCTCATGGAGCCCAGTGTCCTGTCCAAAGCATCCCCTACTTTCCCTTTCTCTCACCATCAGGCCCTGAGTCCCTCACGAGTCGCAGCACATCTGACTCTTTTCTTCATGAGCAACCACAGCAGCTTGTCTCTGAAACTCAGCTTCAAGGAAAACAGGAAAGTCTATTTTCAATCAGAAAAAAACCTTAAGCTGAGTGAAAATTACTTCCCAGGCCCTGTTGAATGTACGCTAGAACTAGATTAATGAGGTGATCGTTAATTCATGGAAGTGATACACACCAGAATCCACTTCTATCCTACTATATAATCAATCAGTTGACCAACAAGCCGGAGTGGAGTGTGCACGCCTTGTGTTGTCTGCAGTGCTGCCTGAGGTCACGGGAGAATGAAGTGTCACTGCGTATTANCTTCTGGCTTATTTTCACACAATCAAATGTCTTGGAGAACTTTCCATGTTAATACCAATAGACCAATCTCATTCTTTTTAACGGCTGCATAGCATCCGATTCTGTTGGGTGGTATATATATCCAATTGTACAACATATTTCAATAGCCCTCCATTGGCTGGTAGGTAAGTAGTTTCCAGGGTTTGGTGGTTTTTCTGTTTTTTGGTTTTTGTTTTCAATT
>NW_007741490.1:1982-2941 GCF_000696425.1 Galeopterus variegatus | reverse complement strand
TTTGCCAGTATTAGCAGCCAGACCAAACCTCCTGTATATCAGCACCATATGACAAAGTCAAATTGTGCCTTAAGTCACTGGGGTTGGGGAGAGATCGAAAGGGACTATGTTCTTTAAAAGAACAAAATAGCTGATGTAAGTCTGAACAAAAGTTTAATTTTAGGGAAAAGAGAAACTCTGGGCAAAGTTAGATTTACTCCATAAATCAAGACGGACAAATTTCCATAAAGCCAGACCCTCTGGTAATGTTCCTGAGAGGAGCAGGATGAGAGGCCCGGTGCCTGCGGAGGCCACCCAGCCTGCTCGTGAGCACAGCTGAACTCCTGGAGGTGACTGACTGTGGGACACTCCATGAGTTCCTCCAATTTAATCACAAGTAGGAGACTTTCTTCCATAGGTTTACAGTACCCTTAGTAATGAATAGTCAGAATTCGGGTGGATTAAAAAGCAGACAAAAAATACGGTCAATGATATATTCCTGCCACGGAGAAATTCCGACTGAAAATTAGATATGGATCTTAAATAGCTAATGGGAATAAAAAAGCAAAACAAATGGAAAGTTACAGAAATAAAGGAAGATATACATATGAGACAGAAAAGAATCAAACTGCTTTGATTGATGAGTTTTCCCATTTTATTCATTAATTCTTCTAACAAATATTTTTCAGCCTATGCATCACATTCTTCTAGATAGAGGTATACAAAGATTTTTACACCATAAATAGTTCAGGTAATGCTTTGGGTTTAAAATGGTTTTCATCGCAGCAACTGGCATACCACAGTGCACAGAGAGAATAGGGCACATACAGGGTGAAGACATAGCAGATTCAATGCTAAGAAAAATTTTAAAAGCCAGGTGTTTAAAAGTCAATATAAAAACGAGTATATAGGGAATCTGAAAAAATGATTTCTTTGTTATGATAAAAGAACATCCTTTTTTCCAAAATTCAAGAAACATT
>NW_007741490.1:0-623 GCF_000696425.1 Galeopterus variegatus | reverse complement strand
TTGCAATAAAGCCGGCAATGTCAGAAAACAATAAGCAAGTAGAAGCTCCAGGAGGAACAAGAAAAGGAAGTATAAACAAGCACATTTGTTCGATTTCCAGTGAACGATATTTACATGGTCTTAGTAACATAGACACTTTATGGAGTTTCAGTTTTTAGAATCAAAGCATTGACACAGCACAGAAGAATTTACCATTTCCAAGCAGAATACAAATAACATCAACCTTGACAATGTGGAAGGTGCCAAGTACAGGTGACAGAACACGGGAAGTGGAAATGGAAAATGGCAGGAGGAGGAAGCCATGAGCCTCGTTTCCTTCTGTTAGTAATTGACAAAAAATAAAACAAACGTTTAAGTATATCATTTAAAGGTACAGAGGCAACTGATACAGGTAAATAGTGATATGACTGTGGAAGACGGGAGAAGAGATGAGCTGAACCCTCGTTACCATGGCAGAAAATCAAGAGACAGCTTCTTAAAGGGAAAAAATCTAGAAATTGGGGTTGATGCATATCATTTAGAGATGCTGAGTAACTTTAAAGGTATTGAGAATCACATAAAAAACTAAAATCAGAAAATGTTATAAGTAACGTGGTTGCCTCTGAGAAACAGGACTGAGATGG
>NW_007741489.1:23540-25205 GCF_000696425.1 Galeopterus variegatus | reverse complement strand
GGCAGCGTGTCTGGGGTTTCTGGTGTGTAGACGGATGGCTTGGCTTCAGGCAGCAGGATCCTCAGTCTTTACACAGACAAGAAGGCAGAATGGAGGTCTCTAATGGAGAACATGCCCAGCGGGAGATTTAGAGGCCGAAGGATAGCTTAGTGGAGGGTGAAATTTGCCAGTGACAGCCTGAGGCTCAATCAAAGTGTTTGGGAGCTTGATTCGCTCCTGGTGTAGCGGTGGGGATGGGGAGGCCAATAGAAATGGAGACCATTCAAAACAGCCTTTGGGTCCGACAGGCAACGTCCAATTGCAATTAGCCTCTCTTGGCGCTGGGATAAGTCGGGGGCTGAGGGGATGGTTTGGAGGCTTCTCAAGCCAGGCTCAGAGCACAATAGGGTAACGAACGAGGCAGCGGAAAGTGGGGTCCCAGGCCTGGAAACCGAGGAGGCGAGTGTCTAGGCCAGGCGTGCCCCTTGGCTGAAGGTCAATACATGGACTCCTTGAACAATACATGTGTGTGTTACAAAATCGACATGAAGTCAGAAATTCAAGTAGGTGTTGTACAATGTTCTTCTGTGCACATGCACATGCAACGCACACATGCACACACACACTCTCTCTCTTGCACACTCATGTACACACACACACACAGCTGCACATGTCTCTGTTAGGGAACCGTTAGCATCCAGGTTCACGTCCACTAGGACATAGCCTNGGGAAGAGCAACGTGACAGCGAATCTTTGGGGAATTTTGATCATCCAAGAGTGACTCTAGCAACGTGTGAGTGGAGAACCGAAGGGTCAGAGACAGATCGGAATGACACTCTCACGACTTTCCTCCTGCAGCGTGAGAATTTGGGAGGACAAAGAAGGAAAAAAATGCAGCCTCAAGGGGGTGAAGTAAGTCTTTGGCCAGGGGGTATATTTTCTTTTTGGGTAGTTGTGCCCTGCTCTTGATCCCAGTCAGGGCAGCGTGTCTGGGGTTTCTGGTGTGTAGACGGATGGCTTGGCTTCAGGCAGCAGGATGCCCAGTCTTTACACAGACAAAAAGGCAGAATGGAGGTCTCTAACGGAGGACATGCCCAGCGGGAGATTTAGAGGCCGAAGGATAGCTTAGTGGAGGGTGACATTTGCCAGTGACAGCCTGAGGCTCAGTCAAAGTGTTGGGGAGCTTGATTCGCTCCTGGTGGAGCGGTGGGGATCGGGAGGCCAATAGAAATGGAGACCATTCAAAACAGCCATGGGCCCGACAGGCAAAGTACATTTGCAATTAGCCTGTCTTAGCGCTGGGATAAGTAGGGGGCTGAGGGGATGGTTTGGAGGCTTCTCAAGCCAGGCTCAGAGCACAATACGGGAACGGATGAGGCAGCGGAAAGGGGGGTTCAGGCCTGGAAACCGAGGAGGTGAGTGTCAAGGCCAGGCGTGCCCCTTGGCTGAAGGTCAATACATGGACTCCTGGAACAATACATGTGTGTGTTACAAAATCGACATGAAGTCAGAAATTCAAGTAGGTGTTGTACAATGTTCTTCTGTGCACATGCACACGCAACGCACACATGCACACACACACTCTCTCTTGCACACCCATGTACACACACACGCAGGTGCACATTTCTCTGTTAGGGAACCGTTAGCATCCAGGTTCACGTCCACTAGGACATAGCCTCGTGGTGT
>NW_007741489.1:21121-21377 GCF_000696425.1 Galeopterus variegatus | reverse complement strand
GTGGTTAACTGTTGGTTAATTCTGGATCACGTTCACTCTGGACATACCTCTCTTTGTGGTCTCAGTCCAAGACAGGAGGTGCTTTTCCACTTCCCCTCCTGAGGTGGGTTCCAGATTCTGACTATTCTCCCTCAGTGCCACGAAGCCAGCCAAACTACAGCCCCGACACTTTAGGCCTTTCCTAGATCAGTAAACGCCCAGGAGCAAAGGCAGTCCTCTCAGCACTTCACACCTCTCTGGGTTTCTCATTCTTCCC
>NW_007741489.1:17912-19013 GCF_000696425.1 Galeopterus variegatus | reverse complement strand
GTATTAGGTACTACAAAGAAATCCGGAAGGGCGAGTGCATCAGTGTGGGTCTGATACGAGGTAAGAACCAACCTCATTTGAACAGGGAAATTTTAATGTAAAGAAGGGATTGAGCGAGGGCACAATTACCTTTGTAGTTCATGAATATTCTTCATAGATTAATAAATAAATAATGATAAAAATCAAAAGAGGATTTTGAGCTGAGATGGAGTGTCCAAGCCTCGTGAAGAAGAGAAAAGTCAACGTGGTGCTGCACTGCTGGAGCTTGCTGGAAACCTGCCTTCTAGAACTTTTCAGAAATGTCCCCTCTAGGGTGCAGGGGAAAGCTGCGCTGTGCAACAGCCTGACCAGAGTTCTCGTACGCANTTGACAGAGATAAATGCTCCCTCCATCACCTCTGTGGTCCAGCTTGTACCCGAAAACATGTCAATAGCACTTCCAACACCTGCCTCATTCATCCCATTGCTGGGAGATCTCCAGCGCCTGTTGGTCACCATAATTCTTCCCTACTCATGTTAAGGCAGCTTAGGGACACCAGAAAATGGAACGCCAGCCTTATGTGTGGCAGTAAGGAAAGCGTTTCCTTCTGTATTCCATCTCCCTCCAAGGAGAAAAACGGGTCAAGTAAACGAATGGAGAGGATTGACAGGAAATGAAACTGAAGGGGATTGCTGAGTATCTGTTGGGTCCACATTCGCATTTGATAAACAAACTTCTACACCGATTTAGTATTAGGTACTACAAAGAAATCCGGAAGGGCGAGTGCATCAGTGTGGGTCTGATACGAGGCAAGAACCAACGTCATTTGAACAGAGAAAGTTTAATGTAGAGAAGGGAGTGAGCGAGGGCACAATTACCTTTGTATCTCATGAATATTCTTCATAGATTAATAAATAAATAAATAAATAAATAAATAAATAAATAAATAAATAAATAAATAAATAAAGATAAAAATCAAAAGAGGATTTTGAGCTGAGATAGAGTGTCCAAGCCTCGTGAATAGGAGAAAAGTCATCGTGGTGCTGTAGTGCTGGAGCTTGCTGGAAACCTGCCCTCTAGAACTTTTCAGAAATGTGCCCTCTAGGGTGCAGGGGAAAGCTG
>NW_007741489.1:15473-17098 GCF_000696425.1 Galeopterus variegatus | reverse complement strand
ACTTTAACCTCTCTGAGCCTCAGTTTTCTCACCTTTAAAATGGGCTACTGATTACCAACTTCTTACGGGATAGGAGACCGGCTAAGGACAGACATGTTAATGGCTTGTGTTGATCACTCTATAGATCATAAGTTGTTACTTTACGGAAGTAAGAAGCACATGGCTGTTTGGAAAATGGCAAGCAGACATAGCGATGTAGCTGAAGAACAGGACCTCGTGGCGGACTTATTAAAAGTTGGGTTGATTTCGGATTTGTTCCCAAAGGTGGCGTTGCACGTGAGTGAGTACGCAACCTGGAAAACTTTAGAAAGTCTGAACTCAATTCTCTTATGTTACATACTTTTTGAAGAGCATTTGGGGAAGAGCAAAATTGCACTGTTGGCCCCCGGTTCATTTAAATACCTATTTATGCTTTTGCAACTGTGCACTAAACAAACGAAAACGGTAGAAAGTGGGGAGGCAAAGCGCCGATCTTGGCGTCACCCCACGCGCCCACAGAGGGGCGCTCGTGTGCCGGGCGCTACTGCACAGCCGCAGAAACTTCTCTAGGCAGGGACTTTCGGCGTCGCGTCCGTCGGGCGCTTCAGTCTACAGCGGATGCCGGGCGGGCACCTTCACTACCCAACTGCGTGGCAGACAGCGCGCCTCAGGCCTCAGAGCCTGCACCAGCACCTGAGCGTGTCTGACTCTGAGGATCAGGTGTAGGGGGCCCTCACGCACCTGTCCCCACTAGCTTCTGCCTCGGGCTCTGATAGGGTTGGGACCGCGCCCACTTAGACGGCCTCACGGGATAATCCGATCGGCTGGTCATGGGCCAGCGCGTGGCCGCGGTGTCTCTGAGCTTCGGCCGTTGGCCGCAGGCCTCCACCCCCTGACGTGTCAGCGGTGCTGTCCCCATTGTGTAGATCGCGCATGGCACCCCGGGCACCCCGATCGGGTTATGTCCCAGTGTCCAGGGCGCCTAGGGACTCACGATGACCCTGAGAATCGAGGGGACCCTCGGGCTTGTGGTGTATCAGGGCTTGAGGTGACCCTAGGGCTTGTGGCATCTCAGGGCTGGAGGTGACCCTCGGGCTAGTTATGTCTCGTGGCTCTAGGTGAACCTAGGGCTCGCAGCGATCCTAGTGCTCGTGGTGTCCCAGGGACTGGAGGAGACTAGGGCCATCGACGAGCACATGTCAAGAGGATGGGCTTGGTTTCCAGCATCCAGGGCCCACGGGATTTCCCAGAACGAGCCTGGAGGGGCCATAAAACAGTCCGGGCCATCGCCCATAGGGGGAGACTGCGCCAGCACGAGCTGTTTCTGGTGCCCTCTCGAGCTTCGGCGTGGCAGGCTCTGGCGTCTGGCGCCAGGGCTCGTCTGTCCCTCTGTGCCTTCTTTTTTGGAGCAGAGCCCTGTTAAAGCCGGAAAGCGATTTGGCTTCTGGGCTGGGGCGCTCCTGGGAGGAGAGATCTGCTTTGCGGGAAGAGCGAGTCTGCACTTTGCAGCCTGGAATTCCAGCAGCGCAGCGGCGGGGTGCACTGGGTGGTCCCCACCGCCTGACCTGGGGCAGCAGCACGTCCCTGTGAATGTGAGAATTTTCCGTCTGTTTATTTTAAATTAATGTTATTTTAACTGACAAATC
>NW_007741489.1:11449-15463 GCF_000696425.1 Galeopterus variegatus | reverse complement strand
CCTAGGGGTTGTGGCATCTCAGGGCTGGAGGGGACCCTCGGGCTAGTTATGTCTCGTGGCTCTAGGTGACCCTAGGGCTCGCAGCGATCCTAGTGCTTGTGGTGTCCCAGGGACTGGAGGAGACTAGGGCCATAGACGAGCACATGTCAAGAGGATGGGCTTGGTTTCCAGCATCCAGGGCCAACGGGATTTTCCAGAACGAGCCTGGAGGGGCCATAAAACAGTCCGGGCCATCGCCCATAGTAGGAGACTGCGCCAGCAGGAGCTGTTTCTGGTGCCCTCTCGAGCTTAGGCGTGGCAGGCTCTGGCGTCTGGCGCCAGGGCTCGTCTGTCCTTCTGTGCCTTCTTTTTTGGAGCAGAGCCCTGTTAAAGCCGGAAAGCGATTTGGCTTCTCGGCTGGGGCGCTCCTGGGAGGAGAGATCTGCTTTGCAGGAAGAGCGAGTCTGCACTTTGCAGCCTCGAATTCCAGCAGCGCAGCGGCAGGGTGCACTGGGTGGTCCCCACCGCCTGAACTGGGGCGGCAGCACGTCCCTGGGAATGTGAGATTTTTCCGTCCGTTTATTTTAAATTAATGTTATTTTAACTGACAAATCATAACTATATACATTTAAGGGGCACAATGGGATATTTTGATATATGTATACAATGTGGTTTGATTATATCAAGCTTTTGAAAGAAGTATAGCAGAAAAGTGCATTTTCTTCTTTTCTTTCGGTGTGGGGGGCTTCTGTATTTTCTTTTTTCTTTCGCCTCCCCGAACCCCTGGTTTTATTTCTGATTTAGCCATTTACTAGATGGTTGGTGCTGACTCTCTGTCCCGAGTTGATCAGTTTCTATCCTCTCTCTTCCTTGGTGCAGGCGGGCGAATGACCCAGACTCTCAGATTTTTGGTTCTGAGAATTGACAGACCCGCGAATTGATTCCTTTAACGTCTTTTGAGATTGAGACGTAGATTTGTACACTTTGATGGTAACCGCGTTTAGTCAAAGACAGATAGTGGATCTTCGCTGTTTCATTGTAAATCCATATATGTGGAAGAAAATAAAGGTGTAGGCGTGTTGTGGAGAAGTGCCCGCGTATAGATCCTGTGTTTTTCTTGAAGAGGGCTGATGCAAGAGTCAGGAAATGCTTCAAAATTTTGGGATCCCTGTAAAGTTGGGGATCCCTTCCGTGCGAGCTCCAGGGCCCAGCCCGCCTGCTGAACAGGCCTTTGATAGAAAAGGCTCTAACTTAGGTCTGTAGGAGGTGGCTTCCCTCCCACCTATATCCTGCTCTCCCGAGTTCGAACTGCCCTAGGTTTCATAACATGAGGTGGCAAACTGGTTTATTGTTTCCAATTAGCGACTTTCTCAACGGCTTTTCTGCTCAGTGTTCCATAAAGCAGGACACGTGCTAGATGCACTTCCCAAACTCACTTGTCTGGCCTGCAGCACGTGCTGGACGATGGGATACAACTTTGGCTGCATTACTGCCCATTTTAGAGACAGCACTGGGTGTCTCTAAAGTTTGGCACGACAATGAAAGGGCTGCTTTTCAGAGCCCTGCCAGAAGATTCAGAAAGTGATTGGTCAGTGTACTAACATACAGTATTTCATTTTATTTCATTTTACTTTATGTTTTTTTTGGCTGTACAGGAGTGGATCCGAAACCTTGACCTTGGTGTTGTAGCGCTGTGTTCTAACCAACCGAGCCACAGGTCAGCCCTCAGTTTTGTTTTTTTGAAAAACCTGGAGTGGTCTGGCTGTTGTGACAGGTTGCTGTGTAATCCTTGATGTGGTCCTGGGGTGAAATATCCTCATCATTGTGAACCATGCCTTATCTGATAAGTTGAAGACCAGGGAATGCTTTGCACCTTGGAAGCACAACTTTGAAAAAACTTCTCAATGTTATACTCCCTTTAATTTTTTTTTTTCCTTTTTGTCTTTTTACTGACTGGTAATGGGATTGCAACCCGCGGTGTCCCGCCCGTACCGGGTACTGGCAATGGGATCGCAACCCTCGGGGTTGTGCCAGCACCAAGCTCAGCCAGTGAGCGGGAACCGGTCTCCACATGGGGTCCGAACCCTCAGCGGGAGCGCCATGCGCTCCCAATTGTGGCACTCTCCAGTGCGCCACTGGGCTGGCCCCTGCCTTTAAATTTTGATTGTGGGGCCTGAGCCTGTGGCGCACTCGGGAAAGTGCAGGGCTCGGAGCGCAGCAGCGCTCACGCCCCGGGTTAGGATCCTATATAGGGATGACCGGTGCACTCAGAGCGCTCACTGGCTGAGCGCAGTGCGGTCAGTCTCAAAAAGGACAAAATAAATAAATAAATAAATAAGTTTTGATTGTGAATGTTTGATGTAAACCTAAAGAAATTAATTGGAATTTTACACATTTATTGAGAAACCTTAGTGGTCAGTAGCTTTAATTAATTGTAGTTTGAAAAATCTGTTGATATACACAAGCTCGATTTAAAAATAAATGTTCAGTTACCTTGGTAATTCGACTACCATTTTCTTCTGATGCTAAACTCGAAACTTTATTGCAGAGAACCTACAGGGAAGTCTAATGAAGATAATAAATTTGCTATTCAGAGATAGCCACCTAGGTAAATATTGATGTTTACTTTGGCTCTCAAGGTTGGGATTATACTGTATTTCTCTGTTTTGAAAGCTTCCCCCCCTTTGAACATTATGTCACAGGAGTTTCAACCACCTTGATAGAAATGTTTTTTTAGAGCATGCTTATCTGGTGTACATTCTATCTTAGGGAAATGCCAACATTTATTTAACATCTTGTTTATTATTTAACCACTTCATTTAGATAATTATTAGATATTTAGGGCAATTTCTAATGTTCCATTCCCCACACCGCCCATGCCCATTAACACTATTGGGCAGAATTCACGGTGGTTCTTCAAACCCAACTGCGCATGTTATGGCTTAGAAAACAAGGGGAAAGATTCCAAGTCTCTGCCCAAAGGTAGAATTGGAAACTTCATAATGTGATTTCCAATTTAGTATAATATTCACACCATCACATATCTCTCACACTTCCTAATTACAAATGTGAAACCATTCGTGTTTTCACTTACACATACCCCTACGAATATTTCTTCAGTAGCTATATGACAATTTGTTCTGTTCCTTTTGCTTAGAGATTAGGGTTTCATACATTTAGAAACATCGAATTCTTATTGCTTAGTTTGGNGTGTGGCTGTGTTTCAGAAAACCTTTATGGACACTGAAATTTGAATTTTCTATAATTTTTCAATTTTATGAAACATTCTTTTTTTTCAATCATTAAAAAATGTCAACAAATTAAAACCCCTACATTCTTACCTGGTGTACTATTTAAAAGAGGTGCGATGTCGACTTGGTCCACAGGTTGTCGTCTGCTGACACCTGATCTGACTGACACCAAAATGTCATTTGTTACCTCTTATCTGTTCTGCTCTTATCACTGTATGCAAGACCAGCAGGATACTCCCTTATTGTGTTTTAGAAGATCTGGCTGACTCCCACAGCTATCCCTTAGTGGAAAAGGTCTATAGGAGAATTTGAAAGTTGGATACCCTTTGACCCACTGTTTCTACTTTTAGGAATTTATCCCATAGAACTGCTTGCAGAAATGCAGGATAGTTCAGCAGTGTTCTTTGTAAGAGTAAACCTTTAGAAGCAACTTGAATATCCATGAATCAAGGGCTCGTTAAATCAATTATGGCTTATCTGCAATGATGGAAAACTAAGGAGTTGTTAAAGTGATTGCAGTATATCTAAAGGTATTAGTGTGGGAAGCCCAAATTTAGCCAAAAAAAAAGAGGAAGCAGAGAAGTATTGATTATAGTCTGATCTCTTTAATCTGACCGATGGAAAAAATTAAGACTAGGAGATTCCTGTAACGGTACTTAGGTCATATTTTTTATTATGTAAAATTTTCATAACATAATATTTATACTTTTTACCATTTGAAGGGTACTGTTCACAGGCATTAAACACATTCACAATGTTGAATAACTATCACTGCTGGCTATAC
>NW_007741489.1:9031-10202 GCF_000696425.1 Galeopterus variegatus | reverse complement strand
CTTGCATTTCCATAATGACTAATGATGTTGAGCATCCTTTCACATACTGATTGCCCATTCGGAGATCTTCTTTGGAGAAATGTGTATAAAGTTCTTTACCTATTTTTGAATTGGGTTATTCAGTTCGTGTTCTTCAATTTTCGAGGTCCTTTATGATCTTGATATTAATCCTATTTCAGCCATATGGTTTGCAAATATTTTCTGCCATTCCGTAGATTGTCTTTTTCTTTTCTCCATAGTGTCCTTTAATGCACAAAAGTTCTTCGTGTTGATTAACTCCAGTTTAACTCTTGTTTTCTTTTGTTGTCTATGCTTTTGGTGTCCTATCTGTGAAATCGTTGCCAAATGTAACGTCAGAAATGTAGTGCCACAGAAAATGCTGTTGGCTTTTTGACAGGGTTTGCATGGAATGAGTAGATTGCTTTGTGTAGCATCGCCATCTTCACAACATTAAGTCTTCCTATCCATACACGGATTGCTTTCCCATTTATGTAGGTCTTCTTTAATTTCTTTGGACAATGTTTTGAACTTTTCAGTGTAGCATTCTTTCACCTCCTTGGATCGATTTATTCCCAAGAATTTACTGCCATTAGATGGTATTGTAACTGGAATTGCTTTCTTAATTTCCCTTTGCAATGTAAATTACTGATATGTAGAAACAGAACTGTTTTTTCTTTATTGATCTTGTACCCTGCACATTTGCTGACTTGGTCCATCATCTCCAGTAGCTTTCCTGTGGATTCTTTGGGGTTTTCTATACACAAGATCGTGTCATCTGTGAATGGCGTAGTTTAACCTCTTCCTTCAAAAGTTGGATGCCCTGTTTCTTTCGGTGCCTCACTGTTCTGGCTAGGGTTTTCAGTGCAATGTTGAAAAGCAGTGCGGTTTTCAGTGCAATTTTGAAAAGCAGTGGTGAAAGTGGGCATCCTTGTCTTGGTCCTGAGCTTTGGGGGAATGCTTTCAGTCTTTCACCACTGAGAATACTGTTAGCTGTGGGTTTTTCAGAAATAATTTTTTAAGATTATGGAATTGTCCTCTATTCCTAGTTTGCCAAAAATTTTTATCATAAAATGGTGTTGGGTTTTGTCGAATGCCTTTTCTGCATCAACCGACATGATGATTTCTTTTTCATAGTCTTAATGTGATATACTACATTGATTGCTTTTCTTAT
>NW_007741489.1:6330-7287 GCF_000696425.1 Galeopterus variegatus | reverse complement strand
GAGTTGAATATCGAATAAATACAAGTATGGAAAAACTAGAAGATAATATGGTTGGATGTTTATCTCATCCAAGTGAAAGACCGAGTCTAAAAGCAGTTGAAGAAATCACGAAGAATATTAATGAATTTGAACGAAATAAAAACAAACAACCCCCTCCGTATGTGAAAGACATCAGACTTTGAAATCACACCACCACCTGTGAAAAGCATTTGATGCAATACACATTTTAAAGGATTATCATCCCTAAGATACCAAGATCTCATACAAACCAGAGAGAAAACTGCGAAACCCAAAGGGGAAAGGAAACAGGGGACACACAAAAAGTAAGAATTCATAGAACAGGAAATAATGATGGGTAGAAAGCATCAGAATTAGTCAAGTGAACTCATGGTGTGAGAAATGCAAATTACCAAACTCTAAGATTTCATCTATCAAATTAGCAATTTTTAAAAGAGATAATGTGAGTAAAAGNAGAATATTAATGAATTTGAACGAAATAAAAACAAACAACCCCCTCCGTATGTGAAAGACATTAGACTTTAAAATCACACCACCACCTGTGAAAAGCATTTGATGCAATTACACATTTTAAAGGATTATCATCCCTAAGATACCAAGATCTCATACAAACCAGAGAGAAAACAGCGAAACCCCAAGGGGAAAGGAAACAGGGGACACATAAAAAATAAGAATTCATAGAACAGGAAATACTCATGGGTAGAAAGCATCAGAAAAAGTCAAGTGAACTCATGGTGTGAGAAATGCAAATTAACAAACTCTAAGATTTCATCTATCAAATTAGCAATTTTTAAAAGAGATAATGTGAGTAAAAGTGATAATGGAGAAAAACCATTGCATTGCACTTCTCTCACAATGCAATGTAGTATAACTGTTTCGGTCATTTTGGCAGCACCTACCAGGAGCCCCCAAATGGCCACAGCCTTTGACCTGGTGGTT
>NW_007741489.1:2692-4286 GCF_000696425.1 Galeopterus variegatus | reverse complement strand
TATTTAGATTTAGTATAAAATTTAACTAATAAGGCAATCATAATTTTAGACCTGAACTCGAACTTAGAGATAATCTCAACTGGTTTACACCAGACTGACGAGGACGAGGTGTCCAGTACATTGCGTTCCTGCGGGCTGAGCCCATGAGAAGGAGCTCAGCTTCACCAGTAGAAACCCTTCCTGAACTTCTTTACTGAAGTAGTTAGCCATTGTCTTCTCTTGTTCATCTGTTTCCAGCATTGACCTTGCAGACATTAAGTGGCAAAGCATTCGCTTCACAATTTACAATTGTGTTTGATTTGATTCTCACTTCTGCTCACAGGCAATATAACAACTCAATTTTTAAGGATTTATTCTAAACCACTAATGGANTTTTTTTTTTTTTTTTTTTACAACAGATGTTCAGAAACACTCCTACAAAGAAGTAAGTGGAGTAAACACAATTGAAACAACTGAAAATATGCCTGAGTGGGAGACACACAGACTCAGGACAGTACAACTTGCATACTAATGTCATATGTCATCAAAACTGTGGACACAGATTTGCTCATTAAGCAGATAGTGCAAATATGCATTTATTTACCATGGCCACTGCACAAGTGACCACAATCCAATTGAAGCAAAAGAGGAAAGTCACTCAACTTGTCAACTTTAAGTTTTGAGTACTGGGTATTGAACTGTATTGAATGATTCTCCTGTCAATTTTGGAAAGTCATGGCCAAAGCCCAGGTCGGATGGGAGGAGAGCCCAGGGTGTAATGAAACATTACACATTTTTCAAATAGAGGTCAGTTCTGGAAAACTGTAACAAAATAGTGTTTTTATAAAGCACAGTTAAGTTAATATAGATGGCAGTACTAAAATAAAGTTAACTGAACCGGAGTAAAATATGGCATTTGGTGTTTCTCTAACATCATGATGATCAGAGAAATTGGAAAGTATGCGCGCTCCCTGGAAGGATTTTCAACACAGTCCATTTCCTAAAACCTCCACGTTAGCTTTCCTCAAGAGCAGCCTTATTGAGTGAAAGCACATATTTGTACATAGGCCCAGACACATAACACTATTATAATTTATACACAATAACTAACCTACTTTCTTCTTAACGTAATTGTATTTCTAATGATGACGCTACCAATTTAGAATAACACGCACCTTTTATCTGCACTATCAAGAATTGTGATTATTCAGGCTGAAAACTCTGAAAGTATCATATTTTCTCCCCCCCCCCAAATTTGTGAATTCTGCTTACACTTCTAAATATCTCTCACTCAAGGAAACAATATGTGAACAAAGGCCAATTTCTGCAGCAATGTTAGAATTGTAGTTACAGCCTGAAATATTTACCAGAAAACACAAAAGCAGATAATCACGTTCTTTCTAGTGTTAGAGCAACATTAACTTTCTCCCCAGCCCACAAAATGGAACCCAAATAGCCTCAGGTTGCTCTTCACTGATACCTTTCTCAAAGATCATAAAACCCAACTATATTATATTGGATGCTTAACACAAACAAACAAAAATAACTGAGCGTACTAAACATGTTACTCCAACCTAATTTTATAGCTGAAAATTGGACAGCTGATTAAAAAAAA
>NW_007741489.1:0-2021 GCF_000696425.1 Galeopterus variegatus | reverse complement strand
ACTAAACATGTTACTCCAACCTAATTTTATAGCTGAAAATTGGACAGCTGATTAAAAAAAATAGAGTTGGTTTTAAAGGCTTCAGCCCATTTTGTTCATTCAATAATACTTGTTTCTCTTTTCTCTTGCCTAAGAGACTAACTTTTCCAACAATCATTACTACTATTTTCACTTACTATTTTCATTTCATTGGCTCAAAATTACATGCAACAATGGGTCTGTGATTGTTGCCAGCTGTTAATACTGCAAGGACTGAAGCTGTAACACTTTCCAGGGCACGATACTGCACAAAGCCGTACAAGATCTACTGTATAACTTAATGGGTGAAATGACTTTTCCCCCTTTGCATTCTTAGCCATGAACACAGGTACCCACGAGGATTATCAGTCACCTCTCAGAAACAATTTCTGAGCCTTTCATCTTCACCCAATTGGAATCAAGCTGGCTTGTGACAGTATGACTTGTGAAGAAGTTCCTATTGGAAAATACCATTATTTCCATCTCGTTCCACAGACAACTCTTCATCAAGACACAAGCCCAGCCAATCTCCTTCCACATTTGTAACAGACAGGGTCAAGTCCCCAAGACATGCCCTCTACACTTGGGTCTGGTGCTGCGTCTCCAGGAAAGGAATGTGAAGGCTGGCGAGGCTGAGCTCTCCCACGCTCTCGTAGTCACTCATGGCCACTTCGGAATCGTCAAAGCCGCAGTTGGCTGACACATCCGAGGATGAGGTGCCTCTGGAATTGTGCAAGGACAGAGACACACTGTCTACTGGGCCTGTGGCCTCTGTGCCCTGGTTCATGCTCACGGCAAAAGTACTAAATTCACAGCCGGCAGACGGGCCCACCAAATCCGTTTCATTGGGGAACGGGTGAGGAGGAAGGTACTGGCTGGGGTGGAACTGGGGCCTTCTCCTGCAGTCTGGGCTCAGCGTGCTGGCCAGTGACACAGGCTGGGAGGGCTGCAGGGCCTCGTACTGGTCTGGGAAGTCCTCTGGCAGGGGAGGGGGCAGCTGGTCCTGACTCAAGAACTCCTCTTCATGAGGGGGTGGGTACTCGCTGTCAATATCGTAGCCGCCCAGGTAGTAGTCGCTCTCCAGCTCCCGGGTGCTGCCCTGGTGTGCAGACCCTCCATCCTGGGTCTCATAGTTGGGCACTTCTTCTATATCCGACAGGCGGGCCCCTGGCATCCAGTCAGAGGTGTCCCAGTGATAGGCTGCGAAGGAAAAGCCATGACAGTTAAGTTCCTGCTGACTACAGTGGGGACAGGGCTGGGACAGAAGTAGAGAAGGGACCTGACATGCACTTCTTAGCATCTGAGAGACCCTAAGAAGCCCCGATTATCTGCATGCTCCTTACAAGGATCTGTGGGGCCAGCCATGCTCTGACCCAGGCAGAACAAGGCGACAACTCTGAGAGGATGCCTGGCTGCTACAGAGCCTCCCACTCAGCCATGCCACGAGAGATGGCTGACAGGGGCACGCCGAGGAAACAGTTCAAGGGCCCCCGGCTCCACCCCACTCTCTCTTCCTAGCCACATGCCATGTGCAGAGCCAGGCTGACAGCATGCTTGCAGAGAGATTCAGCAGCTGCACTGTGGATTCCAGCAGGCAGGGAGGTGTGCAGGCAACAGACGAATCACACGCGCAGGGGAGGAGGCTGAGAAAGGAATGCTGGTGAGGCTTTCATGTCCGATACTGAGCACACAAGACACCTGGAACATGCACAATTCAGATCAAAGAAACTCAGAAAGGCTGGAGGCAGACGGACAAGATAAGAACGAACTCAGCAATGCAAAATGCGTAAATAAAAACGTTATGCTGGGTTGTGGAGCAGTCACCTCGGTTGTAGTTCTCTCCTTGGTCCATGACAGATACTGTTTAAATACAAAGTGAAAAGTGAAACTGACAATCCAAGTCATGTGAAGAGGGGTAAAACAGAACATTTTAGATGACTTTAAAAAACATGCTCCTAAACGGCTATGGACCATGACTAAGTTTAGCTGTTTTTATTTGTCCC
>NW_007741488.1:20333-25206 GCF_000696425.1 Galeopterus variegatus | reverse complement strand
CAGTTGCAATTTTAAATTTGTTTGTGGAATCACTTTGATATTTGATTGTCAGTCTCCATCATGATTTCCAGATCCAGGACGGCAGAGGCTGTTTGTTTCTCCTCAATGCTGAGTCCTCACTTACAATGCATTGTCTATTTGTGACATGATGTGGTGAGTTTGAGGGCAACATCATAGCAGTACCTCCTCTTTTGTCCTCTGAACATCATTTCAGGGCAAATAGGTACAAGATGATGTTCACAATCAAACCTTTAGTCTGTGTCCTCACTGCACTATCAACATGGACCTCAAGAAAGTTAAGATTTTCTGTGAGTCATTTTTATATGTGATATTAACTCCTTGGGTTGCATTTCTGTTTGCATTTTAACCCTTAGAAATCATTGCATTTTTTTATATGAAATAAAAAGTTTATTATTATCTATAGAATAATGATATAGGTATCAAAAGTCTCCTTGAGCTTTAAGATTCTATAATCACATGATTTGGATTGCATATTTTGCTCTTGTCCACTGACACAAATTTTCCCAAATCTGACAACCCCCTATCATTTTATTTCCTCTCCTCATTATTTTTTTTTCCTAAGCTTGAGGATAAGCATTAGAGACAACTTGCCTCCCTATTCATATTTTGTTTATTTATTTATTTATTTATAAATTTATATTTATAGGGTACAGAGTTGACTATCAGTATTTGTGTACAGTATGTGATGATCAAAACAATATTACTTGCATGTTCATCATTACAAATCATAGTTACTTTTTGTGTCCCTTATCTATACTGGTCAGGTGCCAAAACAAACACACACACACACACACACACACACACACAAGGTATCCTTGCATTTGAAAAGAACTGGCCCATCGTAAAAGGTGGAGAAAAGGATATTCTTTTAAAAGATGGGTTTTGCCACAGTAGATGACATTATACAATGTATTCTGCCTCCTTGTGGAGTAGGTTCTAATGCCCCTTTCTGAACGTGGATATGGAAAGATCTGCCCTCCACCCACAACACACACATTGACTCTCTGTCTCTGTTTCCTGTTTGTCTGTCTCTCTTTCTCTCTCACACGCACACACACACATGCACATATACACTCATATAACATTCCCTGCTATAGAGTAGGGAAAGCAGACTGGAGACAAAATTATATGGTTTAAAAAGCACGGAGTCATATGGCCTTTTCTAAAATTTCAGCTGTATCAATTCTATTTGTAATGCTTGGCCTGTATTGCTTAAAGAAAACAATTATCTCATTTGTCAAGAGGAAAATCAATAGGACTTACTCCATAGAACTGTTGGGAAGATGAAATCAAATCACAAAAAGAAAGCAGCACTTAGCCCATAGTAGGCACTTGGTAAATTACTTTTCATGTATGAGCTTCAGTAGTAAAGGATAAACTCCTGTAGCAAATGATAAATGTAAATTATGAGAGGAAAGGGAATGGGACCCAAAAGGGAAACTGAGTCCAACTATCTTAATATACCTCAGCTTTCTCACTGATGTTCCTCCAACGTTAATATAAAGCCTCAAAGTATATCTCCAATGATATTTAGATATTATTGACGGTGATAACTTCTCTGTGATGTTCATTACAGAAAATTTGGCTAGAATCTCTTATTCAGTGAAGTAATTAATATGGCCATCCTTTCAAATGTTGTCATAGTAGTTACCATGGTGATAAAATGAAAATACAGTTTGAGTAATTTATAGTACATAACTCTTCCCAGAGAAACAAAAGAAGTACTTTTAGGATAACTGAATCATTTTGGTGATGTCTCAGTGCAACCCGCTACTCACTTGAATGATTCAGACAAAAGGCTCTAATGAATAGAAGATTAGACTGTTTGCATTTGCAACCAAATGTACCAAATACATTCCTAATGTGTTAATTAACATTTTCCCCAAATGCAGATGAAAAGCATTCCATCTGAGAAGACAGGTAAGTATCTGATTATAATGCAGAGTCATCTGGCATTTGAAAAAAAGTCTCTAGAAAGATAAATTACGCACCCAAAACATTCAAAAAAGAAAACTCTAAATTGGAAGTCAGAGACAAGGTAGATAATAAAACAGATAAATAAAAAATGGCTATTTTATAGGTATTTTAATATATCATATGCTGGTTTTCATGATTTACAGAGTTAAACAAAAAACATCCCTTTGAAATGCTTTTAATAAAGTTGGAAGTTTTAAAATGTTAATGCCAGAAGACTTGCACTACAATATGCAGAGGAACAACCAAAATATTATCTCAGAAAAAGATAAATATAAAAATATAGGCCGAAAGACTCACATCACTTCTTTGGCTCCTGTATCTCCAAGGTACTAAAGCTGATCCATTTTTTTCCTAAATGCTTCCCCATGCACCAACTTCTTCTTTTCTGTTCCCGCTGAAACCATCCTTTGTTAACTTCTCTGTAGCAGGTAGACTTTAAGATGGTCCTCAATGTTCTCTGCCTCCCGGTATTCATGCACTTGTTTAATCTTTTCCTTTTGAATGTGGGCAGGCCCTACAACTTGCTTCTAACCAAAAGAATGATGGTATATCACTTCCATCATTATGTTACATAAGATTGTATCTTTTGTCTTGCTAGCAGACACTTTTTACTGATGCTCTCCCTTACTGGCTTTGATGAAGCAAGCCCCTGTGTTGTGAGCTGCGTTATGGACATGGCAAGGAACTGAGGGTGACCTGTGGCCAACAGCTAGCAAGGAATTGAAGCCTTTAATCTGACAGCCTGCAAGAAACTAAATCCTACAAACAACAATATGAGCTTGAGAGTGGATCTTTCCTCTGTCGAGCCTCAGATGAGACCCCAGCTCTGGTAGACACCTTCATTATAGTCTTGGGAGAGACATAAGCAGAAGATCCAGCTAAGCCATGCTTGGATTCCTGGCTCACAGGACCTGTGAAATGATATATGTGTGCATGTGAAGCCACTAAGTTTGGAATAATCCATTACATAGCTGTAGATAATAAATCAGCAATAGATCACTAATACACCTTCATCATTCACAACTGCATTAAGGATATTGCCTTTCAGCTGGCCTGGCGTGCCTGTGTACAGTTTCCCACCATGCCCACCCATTCGGCACCCTTACACTATGGCCTCAGTAATGCCTCTTTCATCAATTGTCTTCTAGTAGGTATCTGTCATTTTCCCTGTCCAGTTTATGTATCTCCACTTTCCAGTACTAGAGAATACCCTCTCACAAGACTGGGCAAAAGGCCCAAAGTGGACTAAATCTCCATAGCCTTTCCTGCAACCTATGGTTAAAAACTACATCTTTCCATCATACCTGCTGAGCTGATAATGTGTGACTGTTGGACTGTGGTCTCTATCTCTCCTGCTGCATACAAAGAATGTAACCAATAGGTAGAGAGAAAGAAACAAAGCCCTGACATCTTCATTTGAATACAGCCATGTTTTTAAAGAACTTTGAACTCCTCAAGTATGCAAGCCAATAAATTGCTTATTTTTTTAAAAATGTAAGCAGATCTGAGTTGGGTTTCATGGTAATTTCCAGTAGAAAAGTCTTGACTACATGACTCTTCCCACTTAAAATTTCTCACATTCTCTTAATTTTCAGTGAGTAGCTTAAACTCTTAACCCTGGCAGAAAAATTCTCTTCCAGTTCAGTCTTCCTTTCTTTCTTTCTTCCTTTCCTTTCTAGCAGCATCTCCCTTCTCCTAACACAAACTCTTGACCAACATGGTTGATCTCCTTCCAGCTTCAAAATCAAATGCTCATTTGCACCCCAGTGTCTTGGCCATACTTTGCTCATCTCACACTTTTTTTTTTTTGACCGGTAAGGGGATCGTAATCCTTGGCACAGTGTCGCCCACACCACGCTCAGCCAGTGAGCGCATCGGCCATCCCTACGTAGGATCTGAACCCGCGGCCTCTGCACTACCAGCACCGCACTCTCCCGTGTGAGCCACGGGGCTGGCCCACATCTCACACTTTTTGCTCCTCCAAACCTACTGGGTAGTCAGAAAATATTTTTAAAGCCCTGAGGAAAATTTAAGAAGTTTTAATCAATGTTAACATCTTCATAGATCCTTTCTCCAATGACTTCCTCTTGAAAATAGTTCTGCAAGAGAAAGACCAGATTGAAGAAGTCAAGATTAGTTGGCAGCAGACAAGGAAATCAGATGTAAGTAAGGATATCTTGATACCCAGACACAACCCAGACATTGGGAATATGAGGAATGATGGGATCTAGGAAGGAATGACATGAGGTAGACAGAAGTTAAAGGAGAAAGAATAACAAAGATAAATTTTGTCAGCTCTATTTACAGGCCTGGACTTTGTTTACCTTATCCTTTTATGGGAATTACTGTCTAGGAATTTTCAGACAGCTTGAAGTTATGAAAAGAGCTCTGAACTTGAGCTGGGGGACCTAAACTCTGCTGTAGCTCTATTCCTTACTAGGTTAGGTTAGTTAATTATCCACTCAAAACCTCCCTGCCTTCTTCTAGAATGTTTAAGTCCCGCCTCACACAGCTATGGTGGATTAATGAGATAGTGTATGAAAATAATGTGTTGTAGTGCCTGAGATACAGTATATGACTAACAACATCCTCAGTTTCCATCCATAAAAGGAGGAGATTGCATTATACAGTCTGTAACATCCCTTGTAGTTATAGTAAATCTATAGGAAGCCCAAGGATGAAGCTACAGAATCTAGGAGAACTCTCTCATCTGAAGAGCCAAGAGCTTTATCAAACACAGAAGAGAAGCAAGTTGTGTTTACCTTAGGTCCCTAGGGATGTGGGGGACAAGAAACAAAGGACCCAGAAGCCCCCCCAGCATCAGGGACCAGTGTGATATGCAGAATTGGAGCTGAGCTTGAGGAGGATACTGTTT
>NW_007741488.1:18765-19908 GCF_000696425.1 Galeopterus variegatus | reverse complement strand
CCAGCATCAGGGACCAGTGTGATATGCAGAATTGGAGCTGAGCTTGAGGAGGATACTGTTTTCTTTTTCTTGAGCAGCAGAACATTTATATGAAAAATATATATTGGGAGCTTTCAGCTCCATATCCCCTCCTTAGCCCTGGGCATCAGGGCTGTCCTGTGAACACGAATGTAAGAAAAGGGCTGACTTACCTCAAGCCAAGGGTTGTTCAGCCAGGTCCACTATGCCCTGCCCCTCCAAACTGGGGTGAGGTAGTGGGTACTGGTTTAAATGATTACAAAGAATCTCAGACAGCTGGTTACATTTTGACAAAACCTTGGTTCCAATTTATACAACAGCACAGAGCCCATTCTACCGTGTCTACCTTGTATCCTTGTGATTTAAATTGCTGTCTATTAGTGTTCTGCTGCCTCCCCTCTGCCCTGCATCAAACCTCATACCATTCACTGTTTCCGACAGGGAATCTAATCACACTCGGCCTTTGGTGAATTTAGTAACTCTGCTGACAGTTTCCCACACTACATGGAGTTGACTTTAGCCATGCCATTGTCCTAACCCCATGCCCTTTTCCCTCCCCGGTCACCTCACACCTTGCCACCTTCCAAAGCCTGGCCTCCCAGCAAGGGACTCATCCAGCTATGCCCACTCCTCTGGCAAGTGCAATCCAGCCCCCACCCCAAATATACCCTATTTGAAGATCCCAAGCCATGCGCCCATACTCAGGCTGACGAGGGTTACAGAGAGAACAGGGAAGCAGTCTAATGCAACATAGTTTGTCCCCAAACCCAGATGCTGCTGCTTTCCTGTTCATGATTCCATCTGGGCAGGAATGCTGACATGTAGAACAGGTAAGTCAATGTCAATATACACCTTCATTAATTTTGATTTATACTGACATGACCAGAGTCATCAGGAGATGCTCTGGATTATTTATCAACATTCAGATGGCATTGCAGGAATCTTGGCCACATAAAGCCTTTTACATGTGTGTGATATCCTTGCCCTTCATGTATTGTTCTTTGTCTAAAGCACCCAGAATCCTCCCTAAACTTTCTGTAAGTTGGAACTAACAAAATTGTTCATAGCTTTGCTCCAATTACTATTTGCTCGTTTGAGTGGTGATTCTCTCACTATGAACTCTCT
>NW_007741488.1:16846-17575 GCF_000696425.1 Galeopterus variegatus | reverse complement strand
GGCAGGAGCACGGGGACCTCAGGAGCCAAGGATAGCTCCTGCTGACAGACAGCAGGAGTGCAGAGACTTCAGGAGCCAAGGTCATCCCTTGCATACAGCCAGCAAGAGGTGGGGTACTGTCGTGTAGGTGACCCACCCACGCCACAGATACTGCTGCCATGCAAGTGGTTTACTACAGCCACCACCATAGCCGCCACTGCTGTGCAGGTGGCCTGCCAACCATTTGACTGCACTGACATAAGGAGGGTCACATACACAGCCTAGGGAAAGAGATAAGTGACTGCAGACTTGCAACCCAGTGGCCCAATGCACAGGGGGAATTACTCTGCCCCCCTATGGTAGAGCACCTAGGAGTGGGAGGTATGTGCACAGCCCATGCAACTGTTTTGATCTTGGGAGAGACACATGTGACATCTCC
The DNA here is from genome assembly GCF_000696425.1 of Galeopterus variegatus. NCBI lineage: Eukaryota > Metazoa > Chordata > Mammalia > Dermoptera > Cynocephalidae > Galeopterus > Galeopterus variegatus. The sequence goes on along the minus strand of NW_007741488.1, from coordinate 17,157 downwards.
AGAGAGTGCAGAAACAAAGGGTAGCCAAATAGAGTAAGAAAGAAAATTAGCAGCCACTACCAACCCATCCCCCAACCAAAGGAAGCAAGGACCCAGGAGGAGCCTCTGCCTGTAGGAAAGAGGAAAGAGAAACCCTGCCCAGGGTCATCCATTCAAACTGAGGAGGTCCAGTATATCCCAGTTCACTCATCAGAGTCACAGCATGCTGGCCAGAGTGCCAGCAAGCCCACCCAGGGTCACCCACTCAAGCCAAAGAGCAGCAGGGCACCCAAGTGCTTCTCCCAAGAACTCAAGAGCTCACCCACATCCTT
>NW_007741488.1:0-16158 GCF_000696425.1 Galeopterus variegatus | reverse complement strand
ATCAGACATCAACTTAGAGATACTAGAAATAAACACACACACACACACGCACACACACACACACACACAGAGAGGAAAATATGACACCACCAAAGGAATACAATAATTCTCAAGTACCAGACCCCATAGAGCAGGAAACCCTTGAAATGACTGCAAAGGAATTCTGAGCAGCAATCTTAAAGTAACTCAATGAGATACAAAAAGACTCAGTTAGACAACACAACAAGCTTAGAGAAAATTATGTTACGTGAAATAAGCCAGGCACAGAAAGAGAAATACCACATGTTCTCACTTATATGTGAGAACTAATAAAAATAAATTAATAAATATACAAACAAATAAATGGGGGTAGACACCACAATTACAATAATTCCTTGAACTTGTTAAAATAAATGAACAGATATGATGTTGACGGAAGTGTGAGTGGGGAGAGGGAGGGGGGAAAAGGAGGAACTGGTAAAGGGCCACAAAAGTCAACTACATTGTAAATAAATAAGTAAGTAAATAAACAAATGATAATAATAAAAAAGAAATGAGAAAAATTATTTAGGATATGAAGGCGGAAATTTACAAAGAGATTAATACTTTAAAAAAGAATGTAGCAGAACTGCTCCTGGAACTGAAGGATTCATTCAACGAAATAAAAAACACAACCAAGAGCTTAAACAGCAGGCTAGAGGAAGCAGAATAAATAATTTCTGATCTCGAAGACAGTTTTTTTGAAATGAACAAGGTGGACTCACAGACGAATAAATAATTTCTGATTTCGAAGACAGTTTTTTTGAAATGACCAAGGTGGACTCATAGACACACACACAAAAGAATAAAGAAAAATCACGATTTGTAATAATAATATGCTTATGATAAATAATATTTTTTAAAATAAAGAAATATAAGACAGATAGCAGACAACCTTAAGAATGCAAACATCCAAATCATGGGTATTGTGGAAGGGGAGGAGAAAGGAAAAGGCATTGAAAACATATTCAGTGAAATAATAATGGAAAAGTTCCCAGGTATAAAGAGAGACATAGACCTTCAGATTGAAGAGGCTCAAAGATCCCCAAACAGATTGAATTTTAAAAAGTCCTCTCCACGACACATTATAGTCACAACAGCAAAACTCAAAGACAGAGAATCCTAAAAGGAGCAGGAAAAAAGTGTCAAGTCATCTATAAGTGAGTCCCCATCAGACTAGTAGCAGACTGCTTTACATAAACTTTACAGGCCAGAAGAAAATGGGATGGCATATTACAAGTGCAGTAAGAAAAAAACTGCCCACCAAGAACACCATATGAAGCAAGGCTATCCTTCAGAAATGAAGAGAGAAATAGTGTATTTCCTAGACAAACAAAAACTGCAGGAGTTCGCTACCACACAACCTACCCTACACCAAATTCTCAAGGGAGTCTTGCATCTGGAATCCAAAACATGATAATCGCTACCGTGAATACACAGGAAAAAACAAAACCCACTGTCAGAATAAAAATGCAAATGGAGAGAGAAAGAAACCATATCCTACCACCTCAAAAAACTAACACTGAAGACAAACAATAAAAGGGGAGAAATGAACAAAAGATATATAAAATACCCAAACAAAAATTGATAGAATGTAAGGAATAACACAATACCTTTCAATAATAACTCTAAGTATGAATGAATTAAGTTTCCCATTCAAGAGACAGAAGTTGATTTATTGGATTAAAAAGCTAGATCAAGCTATATGCTGTCTACAAGAGAATCACCTCACCTGTAAAGGTACACATGGACTAATAGTGAATGGATGGAAAGAGATAGACCATGCAAATAGAAACAAAAAATGAGCAGAAGTAGCTATTCTTATGTTAGACAAAATGGACTTTAAACTAAAAACCATAAAAGGAGACACAGAAAGCCACTACATAATGTTAAAGAGATCTATCCAGCAAGAAGACATAACAATCATAAATATACATATATAAATATAAATATATATACATGCCCAACACCAAAACACCCAGATATATAAAACAAACACTATTAGACCTAAAGAAAAAGATAGACCCAATATAGTAATTGTTGGGGACCTGAACACACCTCTTTCAGCATTGCACTCATCATCTATGCAGCAAATCAACAGAGAAACGCAGGATGTAAACTACACTTTAAATCAATTGGACCTGTGGTCAAGATGGTGGAATAAATGGTTCCCAGTGTCACTCTCTCCCACAAATTAACAAATTTACAACTATAAAAATGTAACATCAGCCAAGCTGGAGCCACTGGAGCTCGGGGGAAGAGGAGGAGAGACCTACGGAGTTCATGAAGGCAGGAGAAACCATGAAGAGAGAAAGAAAAAACTGCTCTGAGCATTTCAGGCCACAGCTGCTTTAAGGCTCAAGCTGATGAGCACATGGAGCAGGAGCCGGCAGAAGCCGCAGCTGTGCCCTTCAGATGGAGTTACTTGCAGGCGGAAGGGAAAAAGAGGGCCTTGGTGGCCCCAAGATAGCAAAACCACTAATAGGGTTCCCATGGACCCACGCAGGAGCAAGGAGCCAGAACAACCAGAAAAAGGGAGCCACTCAGAGGCCGGTGAGTCATTGCAAGGGACGGCACTGGGCCAGTCCCATGGGAAGTGTTTGGAGCATGGGCGGTGGGTGAGATGGGAACACCAGGAGAACACTGGGACACAGCAAGGACAGACAACCTGCCCCCAATCAACACAGGACCACTCAGAGGAGACTGGTTGGGAATGCAGAATTGCATGGGGTGCAGTTTGATGAAAACACTCAGGCCCAGATCAGAGATTCTACAGAACACAGATCCACCAGGTCTCTGGAGAGCCGGAAGTACCTATAAGATCAACCATTAAACCCTGAGCTGCACAAAAAGCCTTCCCCAGGGAAACAGCAGCAAAGTAGCAATTTACACAACCACACACTCAAGTACTGGTTCCCACAGGAAGTTCTTTCATGTTAGAAGCAAAGGACAAATATTAGTTCTGGCCCAGGCACATCACCAGCACTTTGGGGACTTCCTGGGAACCAGAGGCTTAGATCCGGGGACCGGACTCCACTCCAACTTCCAGGCAAACTGTGCCAGCACCTTCGGTCCTGCCCAGTGACCCAAGGTATGGAGCCAAGGACCAGACCCTCTTCCCACAACCAGGCACACCATGCCCACACCTCGGGGCCTGCCCAGGGACCCAGCGCATGGAGAAGGGGACTGGACCTGTCTCCCACAACCAGGCACACTGTGCCAGTGCCTCGAGGCCCACCCAGAGTCCCGAAGCATGAAGAAGGGGACCGGACCTCTCTCCCACAACGAGACACACCATGCCCACACCTGCCCAGGGACCCAGGGCATGGAGAGGGGGACTGTACCTCTTTCCCACAACCAGGCGCACTTTGCCAGTGCCTCACGGCCCACCCAGGGACCTGGGGCTTGGAGAAGGGGACTGGACCACCCTTCCTCAACCAGGCACGCCATTCCAGTGCCTCGCCAGTGCCTCAGGGCCCACCCAGAGACCTGGGGCATGGAGAAGGGGACCAGATCACCCTCCCTCAACCAGTCACACCGTGCCAGCACCTCAGGGCCTGCCCAGGGACCTAGAGCATGGAGAAAGGGACTGGACCCCCACACACACCCCCAACCAGGCACACCAAACCAGCTCCTTGGGTCTCATCTGGTGACCCAAGGCATGGAGAAGGGGACTGAGCACACCTCCCACAACCTGGCACATGGCACCAGCAACTTGGGGTCTGCCCAGGGACCAGAGACATGGAGAAGGGGACCAGACACACCCCAAAACCAGGCATACCACCAGTTCCAAGGAGCATACCAGAAACAGCACCTCCATGTAGGTGGCCCACTGCAGCCTCCACAATAACCATGGCTGCCGCGAAAGCAACTAGACACCACAAGCACCATGCAAATGGTCCACCAATCACTGGAGTGCATTCACACAAGGAGCGTCACCAGCAGAGATAAAGAAAAGAAGAGGATGTCTCTTTCCACAAAGCCCATTTCAGAGTGACAGAAGCAGCATCTGCACTATGATAATATTGGGGGACCCACTCACCTCTCTCAGCATTGGATAGATCATCTAGGCAACAAATTAACAGAGTAACCATGATTCTTTCAGAAGGAGAGAAGAAATCTAGGGTATTAGAGGGGGGAAGGGGGAGGGAGTGGGAGAAGGGGAGAGTTTGGACAAGGGGAACAAAGAATAATTATGATTTGTAACAATACATATGCTAGTAATATTGATTTGATCAACGTATCTCAATGTTCAACCCCCAAAATATGTACAATCGATTTTGATTCAATAAATAAAATAAAATTTTTAATTAATTAATTAATTAATTAATTGGACCTGGCAGATATCTACAGAGTGTTTCATCCAACTACTGCAGACTATACATTCTTCTCATCAGCACATGGAATATACTCCAGGATAGACCACCTTTTAGGTCACAAATCAAGTCTCAAAGAATTAAAAAATATTTAAATAATTTCAAGTATCTCTTCAGGATACAGTGGATTAAAACTAGAAATTGATAACAAGCAAAACTCTGGAAACTATGCAAATACGTGGAAATTAAACATGTTCCTGAAAGAGCTATGGCTCCAAGAAGAAATTAAACAGGAAATCAGAAAATTTCTTGAAACTAATGAAAATAAATACCAAAACCTGTGGGACACTGCAAAAGGAGTACTAAAAGGGAAGTTTATTGCAATAAACACTTACATCAAATGAATAAAAAGGCTTCAAATAAATGGTTCAATGCTACACCTCAAAGAACTAGAAAAGCAAGGATAATCCAATCCCAAAGTTAGTAGATGGAAAGAAATAATTAAGATCAGAGCAGAACTAAATGAAGTAGAGACCCATAAAAATGATACAAAAGGTCAATGAAACAAAAGGGGTTTTTTGTTCTTTTTTTTTTTTTTTAAAAAAAAAGGGGTTTTTTTTTTTTTTTTTTTTTTTTTTTTTTTTTTTTTTTTGAGAAGATAAAGAAAATAGACAAAACTTCAGCTAGGCTAACTAAAAAAAGAGGACAGAAGACCTAATAACAAAAACTGGAAATGAAAAGGGAGACTTTACAACTGATACCACAGAAATACAAGGAATCATTATAGACTATTATAAACAACTGTATGCCAACAAATTTGAAAACCTGGAGCAAATGGATAAATTTCTACACACATACAAACTACCAAGACTGAACCAAGAAGACACAGAAAACCTAAGCCAACCAATAACAAACAACGAAATTGAAACAGTAATCAGCACTCTCCCAATGAAGAAAAGTCCAGGACTTGTTGGCTTCAGTTCTGAATTCTACCAAACCTTTAAGGAGGAATTAATACCAATTCTCTTCAAACTATTCCAAAAAATTGAAACAGACGCCACTCCTCCAAACTCATTCTCTGAGATCAGCATCACCTTGACACCAAAAACTAAGATACGACAACAAAAAAGAAAACTACAGGCCAATATCTCTGATAAACATATAAACACAAATGCAAAAATCCTCAAAAATATTAATAAACAGAATACATAAACACATCAAAAAAATTATACAACATGATCAAGTGGCACTCATCCTAGTGATGTAAGGGTGGTTCAACATACACAAGTAAATAAATGTGATGAACTACATCAACAAAATAAAGGACAAAATCCATATGATTATCCCAATAGATGCAGAAACAGCATTTGACAAATTTCAACATCACTTCATGATAAAGACTCTCAGCAAATAAGGTTTAGAAGAAACGTGTCTAAACACGATAAAAGCCATATAGGACACACCCACTGCTAATATCATCATGAATGAGGTAAAGCTAAAAGCTTTTCTCTTAAGAACAGGGATAAGACAGGGATGCCCACTCTTACCACTTCTATTTAGCATAGTATTGGAAATACTAGCCAGAGCAATCAGGCAAGAGAAAGAAGTAAAGGACATCCAGATTGGAAATGATGAAGTCAAACTGTCCCTATTTGCAGATGACATGACCCTATATTTAGAATATCCTAAAAACTACAAAAAAAAAAATCTCTTAGGGCTGATAAACAACTTTAGTAAATTTGCAGGATACAAAATAAACAAGCAAAAATCCATGTCCAACAACAAACTAGCAGAAAAAGAAAGCAAGCCTATTTACAATGGTTACCCAGAAATAAAATACCTAGGAATAAATATAACCCAGGAGGTGAAAGAACTGCAATGAAAACTACAAATCACTCTGAAACAAGAACTACAAAGCACCACTGAAAGAAATTAAAGAAAACACAAAAAGATAAATATTCCATTCTCTTGGCTTAGAAGAGTTAACTTTGAGAAAATGTCCATACTACCCAATTTGATCTACAGATTCAATGCAATCGCCATCAAAATCCAATGACATTCTTCACAGAAATAGAAAAAAAACCAATCCTAACATTCGTATGGAACAACGAAAGACCCCAAATATCCTAAGCAACCCAGAGCATAAAAATTAAAGCTGGAGGCATTGTACTACCTGACTTCAAATTATACAACAAAGCTATAGTAACCAAAACAGCATGGTACTGGCATAAAAATAGACACTTGGAACAATGGAACAGAATAAAGAATACAGAAATCAACCCACATACTTATAACCAACTCATCTTTGACAAAGGCACCCAAGAACATACATTGGGTAAAAGACAGCCTCTTCAATAAACAGTGCTGGGAAAACTGGACAGGCATATACAGAAGAATGAAACTAGGCCCGTACCTCTCACCATGTACTGAAATCAGCTCAAAATGGTTTAAAGACTTAAATATAAGTCCTGAAACTATAAACTCCTCAAAGAAAACAGGGGAAACACTTCAGGAAGTAGGACTGGGCAAAGACTTTATGAATAAGAACCCGAAAGACAGGCAACAAGAGAAAAAATGAACAAATAGGATTATATCAATCTAAAAAGCTTCTCAACTAGAAAAGAAACCATTAACAAAGTGAATAGACACCATACAGAATGGGAGAAAATATTTGAAAACTATGCACCCAACAAGGGATTAATGTCCAGAATATACAAGGAACTCAAGCAACTTACAGTAAAAAAAAAAAAAAAAAGAAAGAAAGAAAAGAAAGAAAGAAAGAAAAAGGTAACCCAATTAAAAACAGGCAAAAGAGCTAAACAGGCATTTCTCAAAGGAAGATATACAAATGCAACAGACACATCCAATAATGCTCAACCTCACTAAGCATCAGGGAAATGCAAATCAAAACCACATTGAGATATCATTTCACCCCAGTAGACTGGCTATTATCAGAAAGAAAGAAAGTAACAATTGCTGGTGCAGATGCAGAAAAAGGGGCACACTCCTACACTGTTGGTGATGAGACTGTAAATTAGTGAAGCTATTATGGAAGAGAGTATGGAGTTTGCTCAAACAACTACAGATAGAACTACCATATCATTCAGCAATCCCACTGTTGGCTCTGTACCCAAAGGAATGGAAATCATCATGTCAAAGGGAAACCTGCACTACCATGTTTATCGCAGATCTATTTACAATAGTCAAGAGTTGGAACTGACCTAAATGTCCACTGATGGATGGCTGGATAAGGAAAATGTTGTATATATACACAATGGAATATTGCCATAAAAAAGAACGAAATTCTGTCATTCACAGCAATGTGGATGAACTTAGAGAAAATTATGTTAAATGAAATAAGCCAGGCACAGAAAGAGAAATACTGCATGTTCTCACTCATAAGTGGGAGGTAAAAATAAGAATAAGAATAATAAATAATAAATAAGAAGAAGGAAAGAAAGATACAACACTCACAATAATTCATTGAAGTTTCAAAATGCAAGAACAGAACTGAGGCTATCAGAGGTGGGAAAGGGCCAGGGCGAGTTAGTGAAAAATAGATAAAGTGCCACAAGAAAAGATTACATTGTATAATGTTGAGTATACTAATTATCCTGAATTGAGAATCATATATTGCACACAGGTATTAATATTTAATGCTGTACTCCACAGATATGTACATAAATTATGTTTCAATAAAAAAAGAAAAACTGCAAACCATTATACCATATGACTTGTTCACTCATTTTCTCTCTCTGACTTGTTCTTTCCAGAGTTTGACAAACCTGCATGGTTTTTCATGGGTTTACAAACTTAACTTTTTATTTTTTATTCTCTTTCTATACAAAGGTATACTTTCTGCTGAATTTTTCCCACTTAACACAATCTACCTACCACCAAGTATCTCACTCTTCTTCCCAGAGCATACTACATGACTGGAAACTTAAGATTAGTCTTTGCTGCTTGCAAATTGAGTACTCAGTAGAGGCAGAAACAAGGCAGATTTTTGTGAGGGAAATTCATGTAGCTGAGGCCATGAAAAGCCACCATCCCTGCCGCCTTGACTACTTTGTCCAAAAGCCCATTAGTGAAGCACTGGAAGCTTCGAGATAGAGCACAGAATAGGCCATTTTGTTTACCTGAGCTCCTCTTTTATGGAGGGTACCCTCGGACAGGCATTCACACAACACACAGATCATCTGTCTACCCACTTCTTTCCCCAAACACCTTGACACTAATTCTTAAATCTTGTTGTTACTGACCATATGGCAAAACCATCAGTCTTGCCCTTGAATTGATGCAGAGCCTTACCCTAGACCATCTATCTCTATTTCCAAGAAGAATGGGTAAAATGATGTACTCTTCAGAGTTTCACTTGCTAGGAGGGGCATCTTCATTGTTATTAATACAGGTTGTTCCTACTGGGATAACACTAAAGCAATCCACTTCTGGCTGACTCCAGCATAGGTAGCTTTACTATGAAACTAATAAAGGTTAAGTTTAAGTACTCCTAATATGCCCAGATACTTTTAAGATTTTGTATCTATTTTTGTATTTATAAATTTAATTACACTTCTGGCTGACTCCAGCATAGGTAGCTTTACTATGAAACTAATAAAGGTTAAGTTTAAGCACTCCTAATATGCCCAGATACTTTTAAGATTTTGTATCTATTTTTGTATTTATAAATTTAATTATTTTTCCTTAAAGAGTGCCCCCATATAGATTTGGCAATTATGCAGAACCATATCATATTTTGGTCAACTCATTCAAGGTCATAGTTATTAATTCTCCTTGAGGCATAGTATGGGTTGGGGAGGAGTGATGGTGTGACAATAGTTGCATTTTCATGCTTCTAATTTTTGCCTTCAGGAATTAATCAGGACTTGGTCCACACAAACCTCTTCCACCTGATGAAAACAAGCTGAATAATAAAGTAAATTTGATAACACCATGTTCACGATGTGCAGCTTGGATCACTAGATGTCATTTGGCCAGGCATTTAGTTTCTATCAGTGCCCAAGTCAAGAGCTGTTTTTCAAAAGGAATATAGTTATTTGCCAAGAGTGCATGGCCCAAGGGCCTTTCCTCTGATTCTCCTACTGAGGCTTGCCACAGGTTCCATGCAACATTCTAGTCTGCCAGAGATACATCAAGTACTATTTAATCTGCTGAATCATGAGTGCCAAGTGACATTGATTATTGCACTGCCACCTGGACCAGATGGAGAACTCTCTTTTGCTCTGCTTCTGTCTCAGAATTGAAGGTTTTCAGGTCACTAAGTAAATGGTTAAGAAAAATACAACAAAATGAGGTGCCTACTGCATTCAAACTCAAAAGAGGTCTACCAAAGAGTGGGATAAACACAGGTAACTAAGTGTAGCAACCTGTCTTATGCTTAAGAAATGATATTTCAATGTGCCCCAGATCATTGGAAACCCTAGGACCTTATCTGAGATCACAGTTTCACTTATCGGGTTTAGTCCACACCCTCTACATTACACATATCTTATGTCATGCATGGTATTACTGCCTCCTGCTCTGCAGGTCCTTTAAGAAAGATGTCTTCAATGTGGTAGACTATCATTCAACATCATACCCGGTAAGATGTTCTGAAGAATAAATTGTGATACAGAGTGCAACATTGAAGTAATCAGGAAGCAAGAAAAATCAAATTGTGATGTTTTAGGGTAGCGGGAAAACTATTCATAAAGTCAGTATCTGCATATTAGGTACCAGGGACTGCGTTGACAGCCTCCAATAATAAAATCATACAAGGAATAAAAACTAATAAAAATCAGAGCTGATTGAGCTTATGATTATCCACACTCTATACCAGGCAATCTAGAGAATTGAATGGAGATGTAATAGGAATCTTCACCACTGTATCTTTCAGTTTATTGGTGATGGTACTAATCTCCTGAGAACTCCTCCTGAGGAATGCCTTATTACTTGTGATTTAGTATTGGATAGAGATGGAGCGATCCAGGGATTTCTATTTCTACCATATGAACTTCATGGTTCAGGGACAAAGATGCAGATTCTGTATTTGATGAGAATTAATTCCAACTATGTGCTTGATGCTATGGTCTGAATGTTTGTGTCTCCCCAAAATTCATATGTTGTAATCCTAACTTCCAAAGCAATGGTATTAGAAGATAGAGTTGTTGTGAGGTGATTAGGTCATGAGTCTCCAGGAGCTTCCTTGCTTCTTCTTACCATGTGAGTATGCAGTGAGAAAGCATCATCTATGAACCAGGAAATGAGCTGTTGCCAGACACTAAATCTTCCAGTACCCTGATCTTGGACTTTTCAGTTTCCAGAGCTATGAGAAGGAAATGTCTGTTGTTTATTAGCTACCGAGTGTATGGTATTTTGTTATAGCAATCTGAATGGGCTAAGATATTCCAGAACTGGGAAGATTACTACAGAGTGGTCTTGATGTCCATTTGGTTTAATATAAGGTACATTCATGCCAAAACTTATCACCTGACCTCCAGAAACTCCCACTTTGACTTACAGACCAGAATCACACTCTAAATCTCCTAGAATCAGCTCATAACCAGAGCCTAATATCTCCTAAAGATCTGAATATTTCCCTTTCCCTAATACAGTTATTCTATCTTTTGGGCTTCATTGGGGTTTAATTGGGGAATAAAAGTAGCTGATCACATTGTACAAGACAAGCTGCTCCATTTTATATATCTTTGGATTTCTTTCTCTGCCTTAGTCCAAATAACTACTGGCATATCATATTAATATTATGTAGATGCCATATAATGTTCAGGATCTCACAAACCAGCTCACCTCAGCAAATAATTAGTACCACTCTCAGCTGTTTGACTAGTAGAATTTCTGGTACACATATCAGTAAATTCAGGTTGATCCATCCTTTTCCAGCCCCTCTCAAAATCCATTTTCACACATACTCTCAAGATTCAAACGGTATACATTAGTGAAGTGCTGGAGATGTTTTGTGTATAAGCCTTATCTTCCTTTGCCTGATTTTACAACCAGCATTCTAGCACATGCTGGAATCTGGCTGTGGGTTTAAGTTTGGAAACAAAGAAAGGAAATGAGTGAAACAAGGCAAGAATTGGTTCACTTGGGAAGTAACTCTCTTAGGTGAGCGAATATAGCCCCAATGTAGGATGGCCTCATCAGTAGGGAGGAGGCTCACGGGGAAAGGTGAGGATTTAGGGTATTCCAAGTTTTTTTTTTCCTTTTTTGTCTTTCTTACTGATCGGTAACGGGATTGCAACCCTCAGTGTCGCGCCCGTACCAGGGACTGGCAACGGGATCGCAACCCTCGGTGTTGCACCTGCACTGCGCTCAGCCAGTGAGTGGGAACCGGTCTCCACGTGGGATCCGAACCCTCGGCGGGAGCGCCGCTGCACTCTCAAGCGGCGCACTCTCCAGTGCGCCACCAGGCCGGCCCAGGGTATTCCAAGTTTTACTAAAAATTCTCAGGGATCTCACCAGCTCCAGAACAATAGTGGTGAGTTCAACAGACATAATTTCCTGAGCCACCTTGCATCAATCCATAAAGCATCCTCTTAGCTTGGTCATGAGCAATCCCTGGGTTTCATTCAGTGTGTTTGAGTAAGAATTTTGGGAACTGTTATTCTCTTTCTGTGAGTTGTTTAATAAGATGATACACCAACATCTCACTCTGTAGTTCTTGACTTCTGCTTTCGTTTCACTTTTCTATGGAAGTGGCAACTTGATCTCAGAAAGACTTGTCCTCAATGGACATTTCATTCCAGGTAAACAGAAATGATAATTTCATTGGCTGACTTATAATTACATTCTGGGGTCTTTCAGATTCCCATACTGGTGGGATTCCCCATGGCTTCAGGCCTCCATCATTCATATATCCAATCTTGGGTTGTCACCCTGCCACTTTTCTGCAAATCTGTTTTCTGTTATCTACTGACTGGCACTAGTGTTGGTATCAGTCAGTTCCTGATTGTAAGCAACAGAAACTGACCTGACCAACTAAAGCAATGAAGGAATCTTTAGGAAAGGATCAATCTGAAGGTTGGAGAACCAGTCTTGAAGAGTGAGCTGGAGCCGAAGGAAGTCACCTCACACCCAGAAACAGTCTCGTCATCATGTTGCCACAGACGCTGCCAACACTGTCCATTTGAATCCTCAACACTGCTGCTGAACATTCTGTACAATCTCTGTACCAAATATTATCATAATAGGCCCTCTATTTTTGCATTAATTCTTCAAATTCAAAGTCCTAGACCCAACCATCCAACTGGTTAAGCCTTCCATCAAGACTTACATATTGAGGAATTCTGACAAACAGAAAGGATGCTTTGCTGTTTTATAGATACCCACCTTATCATCCTCCTATTTCCCACTAAATAAAAAAGCTTCCATCACAAGGTATCTGTAGATTTTGTGACTCCTCCAATGTCCTTCAGACAGTATTTCTACCCAAAACATGAAAATGTTTCAGAGACTTTTTGCCTTATTTTCACAGATGATACTAAAAGTAAGGGCCATAACAGAATATTAATTAGTCATCTAGGGCATGGAAGGAGGGCAACAGAAATGCAGATCTTATCTTTTGAAGGATATATCATAAGCTTCTTGAGGGCAGAAGCTGTATTGCTCTGGTATCCTTATTACCTAGGGCTTGAAACATGTAGGTAGTCAATGCATGTTTGTTAAATTGAATGACTGAATGAATGCTAGACATATCTAAGGCTACTGTCTTTTTAAAATAAGGACTGGAATTTGTATTCTACTCTACATTGACCAAATCACTATAGTGGAACTCCAACTTCTAGATTACCTGCATTAGAATCACCTGGGGTACAGGCCAAAAATGCAGATTCCTGAGAATTACTCCAGATCTAAACTGAATCAGACTAATTATGGATGATGCTCAGGAATCTACATTTTAAACAAGCACTCCAGATGATCCCCATGAACACTAAATTTCAAAGTTAATGCTCCTTATGGGGGTTATTACCAGTGTCTGGAGTTTAAGAATCCTAGCACAAATTAATGAGGGCATTGAGAATAAAACTCTATAATCTCATGTATAAAGGTTTGGTGTTTGTTTTAATGACTGGTATGTGACTCTTAGAGGCCAAGTTTTTCCTATTGCATACTTAGTGTTACATGGGGAAGAAGCTTATAAGTGAGACTGAAAATTAAAACCTGGTTTATCTTTTTAATTCTAATATTACTCTCAATTTTCTTGCATGTCTGGGCTGTAATCTGAAGCAAAAGAACAGAGAAAGCAAGTCAAAGATAAATAACTTTGTCTGCATCTCAGCTAATCATGTTAGCACTTCACAGTTCAGAACAGGGTGGGAGAGAGTGGGCAACCTATGGTGAAAACATTACAGAAGTGTTCTTTGGTGTGAACTAATTCATATGATGATCACTGATATAGCCCCTTCAAAAGCATGGATTGATGGGAAATACAAACAAACAAACAAACAAAAACAAAAAAAACCCCAAAGCTTTCCTCCATCTTCTGGAATGTCCATTCTCTCCTACAAGGATGTTTCAAGTAAACTCTTGGAGTATCAACAAAAATAAAAGAAAAAAATCCAATCTCGTATTTACATCATATTGCTTTCCCAGTTGCTGAGTACTCTCGGGAACACCAGGTCATCTGAGATTCATATCTCTGCAGGGTCAGAAGGGCATGCCCATTTTATGCAGTTATAAAATAAGGATAAAAAATGTGAAGATATGTCTTTAACTTACTACAATTAAATGGGTCTGGAACACACAGAGTTTGACTTTTCAGTGTCTATTCTTTAAAGAAACATGAACAAACACTAAAAGAAAATGAGATACACCACTACTGCCATCGATTTCAAACCTTAATATATACAATTAAGAAGAGAAAGTGCTCTCCTCCACCTGTCTTATTTGACAACCAGATTGACAGCCAGATATAATTCTAGTAAACAATATGGTCAATATGCTTCCAGATGTTTCCATATACTCATATAGACATATCTATCCACACACACACACACACACACACACACAGAATCTCTCTCTCATACACATACTCACAAACACATAAACACCTACATATATTTCTTTTTAAAGATGGACAGAATGGAGGTTCCTTAAAAAATTAAAAATAGAACTACCATAAGATTAAGCAATCCAACTACTGAGTATATATACAAAGGAAATAAAATCAGTATGTCAAAAAGATACCTGCACTCCCATGTTTATTGCAGCATTATTCCAATAGCCAAGATATGGAATCAATGTAAAGGTCCATCAATTAATGAACAGATAAAGAAAATGTGGTATATATACACACAATGTAACACTATTTATCTACAAAGAAGGAAATCCTTTAATTTGCAACAACACGGATGAAACTGGAGGACATTATGTTAAGTGAAATAAGCCAGGCACAGAAAGATAAATACCAAAGGATCTCACTCATATGTGAGGCTACCTAGCTGAACTGTTAGGTGGAGGAGATGTTGGTCTAAGGATACAAAATTTCAGTTAGGTAGGAGGAATGAGTTTAAGAGATCTATTGCAAAACATGGTACTATAGTGAATAATACGTTGTATTCTTAAAAAATGCTAAGAGAATAAATGTAAAGTGTTCTCACCACAAAAATGATAACTGTACAGTAATTCATATGTTAATTAGCTAAATTAAATCATTCCATTATATATATATACACACACACACACACACATTTCGGAATATATATATATATATTTCAAAACATTATGTTAAACACAGTAAATACATGCAATTTTTTCTGTCAATTAAAAAAAAAAAAAAGACAGATGAAATTATGCTCTAACTTCTTTTTTCTCCAGCATGTTTTCATTGCACTCTGAAGCTTCTAGGGAAGAAGTTTGTTTGCTTAGCTTTGTCCTGCCACACAGGCTTTGGGATCTTCTTTCTCTCCAGATCTCCTTTGTAGGAATCCAAGCTACTACAGATAATGTGCTTGGCATTGCTGGTGCTACTACAGAGTCACCACCAAAGTTTGAGCAGCAGCATTTGGCTTCCTGTCCCTTTCAGCTCCTCTGCTATAATTCCACTTGGTCTTACCCTTTGTCACTTTCAATATCACAATATTCATTGAATGATGTGGTGCCTTTCCAAAAGTAACCATAGAAGCTGCTGCTCTACAGTTCCTCAATTTTCCAGGATGCCTGCTGCTTCTGATGGTCACCTGTCTTCAAAAGTGGTGT
The DNA here is from genome assembly GCF_000696425.1 of Galeopterus variegatus. Taxonomy (NCBI): domain Eukaryota; kingdom Metazoa; phylum Chordata; class Mammalia; order Dermoptera; family Cynocephalidae; genus Galeopterus; species Galeopterus variegatus. The sequence continues at coordinate 607 of NW_007741488.1, read as the reverse complement.
GGAAGCCTACATGTCGGCCTGGCTGGTCAAGCCATCGTCAGTGAGGGACCTGGTAGTCCTCCTCCTCAGCCCATCCCTTATTATGCTTTGCTGCATTTATTCTTAGGTGCAATCAAAAGTTCCTGTTTTAGAAGGTTGAGGGCTCTGTAATTTCAGGAACCAGTACTCAAAAACAAATACCTTTGACTACTATTAAATGTCCTGATAGACAGCTGGCTACAGAGGAACTGCAGTACTGAGGATTTGGCCTGGGTGTGTTGTGGTGAAGTGAAGTGTATATATTCTTATGTAGTCAGGAACACCCTTCTTTGTATCTAAAAGTAAAATGAATTTTTTTTGGTATGGTACAGTGTATGTTTATTTTTTTTATTTTTTATTTTTTCTTAATTTTATTTTGTCGATATACAATGAGGTTGATTATTGTGGCCCATTACCGAAACCCCCCTACCTCCTCCCTCTCCCCCCTCCCACCCAACAATGTCCTTTCTGTTTGCTTGTCATATCAACTTCAAGGAGTTGTAGTTGTTAAGTCTTCTCCCCCCACCCCACCCCCCGGTTTTTTTGTGTGTGTGTGTGAATTTATTTATTTATTTTTAGCTCCCACCAA